>NW_026728945.1:300000-403685 GCF_030272615.1 Cryptomeria japonica
AATTAATTAAATTAAATCTGAAATCAAAGTGTAGTATACTTTTATTTCAAAAATTTGGTTTTAAAAGAAAGTAAAATATCAGCTTAGGATTGAGAAAATTCACTCTTTATTTCGTTTTAATTTAGTTGAGTTGGACTCTTCAGAAGAATAAACTATCGTTGTGGCTAATATTTAGTTAAAACAAACAGTATATTTACTTATTAAAAATATTTAATAGAAAATTATCATTTATTCGTTTGCCGCATTTAATCTCTTTATATATCATTGGTAATTAGTTAAAATTTGTTAAATTTATATATAATTTAGCTTAGTTAGGGTTTACTTAGCTATAGGTGTTAGGTCACGCCATAGAGGCCCGACCGGTTCACTACCAATTAGGAATTAGAGGGAATGTTGCCTTCAGGAGTTCCTCCCTTGAGACATGTTGCATAAGGGTTCCAAATCTCGATCACCTTATCATTCTTGTTTTACGTTGTGCGAAATGAGTGTCATAACGCCCACTCGTCTTATTCCTTTTCTCACCTCGTCTAGCATGAGTCCTATGACGTTGAGTATGTAACATATACATGCACATGCCACGATGAATTTGCCTTGTACACCAAGTTCATCCTTTCAATCACAAAACAACCCATTCTCTTATTTATTTATTTAAATTCTCGCAACCAAACTCTATAATTAACATGAATCCTTAATATTATAAACCAAAAATATTAATGATAATTTAGAACTATTCTTTGTTTTAAAGGCTCACGAATATAACACGTATATTTTTATAATAAAACTGAGATTATCCTACCCGAGCGTAAAAAGGTTTTCAAGAAAGACGCAATATAAAGCATGCATGGACGGTGTTTGTGTCAACATCCAAGAAAATTTCCTCTTTTACCAATTCTGAGACGGCTGAGAAAAATGTATATATTAGTTCCTTTGAAGAAGGCCATCGCTCCAATAAAGTCTAATCGTTTCCACATTACTAAATTAATGGCGGTGGCGAGAATATGAGGAAGAATACGTCTAAGGCAGGAGGTAAGCTGATCTTCAGATAAGCATATGCAGCAGAAGATAGAAAATTTCAACGATAATGAAAGAATGGTGAGAATACATCTGCGGTAGCAGGTGAGATAGCCATATGCTGCAGCAAGACTTACTCTGACGTATCGAAAAGAGCAACAACTCTGGAAGTATATTATTATAATATTACAAGGATTGGTGATTTAATATACGGAGTGAAGATGAATTAGTCATAAGGTTTGGGCTATATAAAGCTTGTAATGGGCTTGTAACACACATTCATATCCTTCTGAGCTCTTGTACTATCTGCGTTTCTATTATAATGGCTAACCGAATGATTTACTTCACACTGGGACTTTTTCTGTTGATATGTTGTTACAGCGACAGGGTCATGGCAGGGGATTCCGATCCCTTGCAAGATTTCTGCGTTGCAGATGAGGAAAGCAAAGGTGAGTAAAAAACTTTATACATAAACAATGGTAATGATTTGCTTATTAGACGAGTCGAGTTAGTAATAGATTGATTTGATTTTGCTTTAAACAGTTTTGGTGAACGGGTTCGTTTGCAAAGACCCAATGCAAGTTTCAGCAGACGACTTCTTCTTCCGGGGACTTGGGCAGGCAGGGAACACCGACAATGATGTGGGCTCCAACGTAACGATGGCGAACGTTAAACAGATACCAGGCCTCAATACGTTGGGAATATCGTTGGTCCGCATCGACTACGCAGTGGGTGGAATAAATCCTCCTCACACACACCCAAGAGCCACCGAAGTTCTTGTTTTACTGGAAGGCCAGCTTCTTGTGGGTTTCATTGACACCAACAACAAGTTTTTCAGCAAAACGTTGGAGAAGGGAGATGTGTTTGTGTTTCCAAAGGCACTTGTGCATTTCCAGCAGAATGTGGGGCATGAAAATGCGGTGGCCATATCTGCATTGAGCAGCCAGCTTCCGGGAGTTCAGACAATCGCCAACTCTCTGTTTGCAGCGGATCCTCCTCTCCCAGATTCCGTATTGGCCAAGGCCTTCCGCATCACACAGGAAGTTGTGGATTACATTCAGAAGAAATTCGCATAAGAATTTGCTGTGTTCTATCAAACAAAACAATCAAGAGGGGACCAAGTCTTTCCCAAATTCTTTTTCCTTGCCGTTCAATAAAACAATCTTTCTAGAGTTATTGCCGTCCTCTTCTGCTATTCATAGCATCTGTTTTGAACATGACTATATCCTCCGCATATTCCAAAGATGAAGGATTAATTTGAAGCATCTGAAGGCATTTATGAATATTTTATACAAGAGCATCCTTGTATTAGGTATACATTCATTTGCAACATGTTAACAATATATTCTTTAACATAAATATTGCAGGAACAACAACAAACAAAGTGCTTGACTTGGATAGAATGAGTAACACTATAATTCTTGCATGCCAATCTGTCAAGGGTGTTCTTTAACATAGTCTTAACCTCATTTTAGCTCTGACATAAAAGGTGAATGGTTTGGAAGTAGGAAATAGTTATTGGGAAATATAATTAGTAGTTGTTCTTCAAATCACCCTCACAATCATCCAATGCTTCAAGACTCCCCATCAAAGAAGTCATTCCAGAAGGTTAGGGACTCTCCTCAAGATAAGAATGATTGCTCTAATAAATATAGTATACCTTCGATGGAATGCAATACGGTTTCATTATGTCTAAATTCCAAGAAAATCCATAGAACTAGAATATCCATTGCATCCAATATCGCAATATTTTATCGGGGATAATATGATAACCTTGACACATATTACACCTATTCTTACATCAATCTACCTACATAAGGGTTATGATTGAGGGGCCTCTTGTATTAAACATTTCTAATAAGTTGGAATGACATGGAAAATCTAAGACAGTGAAGATAGATTATTGATAATAACACAATTCATTTACATGGTGTTAATTATGAGGGTAATTAATTTATGGCTTCCCAAAATAAGCTTTTCTAAATCTCCCCTAATTCATTCCTACGTTATAATAAATATGTCAATGTGGATGTTATGTATGAAGATCTAAATACTAAAGGGAAAAAGGATAATGCTCATGTTGATTTTAAAAACTTTGTATGTAATATTAAAAATATGATTAGTTGAAAAATTTAGCAATATATTACCTTGTTCAATCATAAACTATCAGTTCGGTTACAAAAAAAATTCCTCAAACCATTTCCTCCTTGTATAAGCATTTCTATAGATCATCAAATATGATAACCAATAATTTAACCATAGGTTTCCTATCAAAGCAAATGCAAATCTGCATATGTGAATAAGCACAATAGGATAGGAAAATATTGTTGTCGTAGGCCATGTATGTTTCATGCGGGAAAAATATTATTGTTGCAAGCCTAAGAGGTGCATAAAGGAGCTCCTTGGATCCATGGATATGCAGGTGTAAGTTTGAGAAATATGTGAAGGCGGAGGATATTTTCATATTGAAGCCATTTGCTAATTGATATGAGGAAGATAAAAGTGTCGTCATATTGAGAAGTTGTCAATTACACTGTAATGAAGAATAAGATAATAGATATAACTGATACATTATCGGTGAGATATGTCAATTTTATAATCTTCTATTTTTCCTATGTATTTTTAGGGGTTCAAATGAATAAAGCTTCATATATAGCCCCTCTAGCGATCAGTTCATTGTGAAGCTTAAAAGCCTCTTCCGTCATGCCTTGGATGTCTATACCTCAAATAATCTAGTAATATGAGAAGTTTCATTGCGCTTGCATCCATCTCCAACTGTATCGATCAATATATTAATTATCAAGCCCATTCTACATTGTTCACATAGATAACAAATAAGGCTATTGTAAGATGACACATTGCTCTGATAGATTGTGCTTATGATCTTTTCTTTAGCATGTCTAATGCCACATATGTGATCCCTTGCCTACGCAAATAGGGAGTCAATGAGGTATAAGTAATTACTTGATCATGTTCCACGAGGAATCTATTTATTCACCGGGTTTCTCGTCTCTCTATGAAAGATTCGCACGTCAATCATATGAGTCCTGCAAATAGTGGTGGTTCACTAGCACAAATAATTCATGACATTCACTAAACCTAGGGTTCTCTCTCAAGGTCATTGTGGTTAATGCTACACCAAAATAGAATAATGTGGCTTTGGTTATTTATGTACAAGATTCAAGTTGGGAAAATCCAAAATATTGGAAAATGTAGACAAAATGCATGACCCAATGGTGAGCAATATCTCCGATATTTTTTATGTTTTGCAAGAACTTGAGTTATTGTTCATTATTTGAGTAAGTGGTCTTAATAACATGCATCCAAATAAAAGAGAGTGATTGCAAATTCTAGAATTGAGGTAGATCTTCAAAGGAAAGGACAAAACAATAGCGGACATGTTGCATCGAGTTGAGCCATATGTGACCTTAGATATCCAAATTTAAAAAATGTAAAAGAGACAATTTACATTAAATGATATAGAACTCTAGATAACCAATAGATTTATTTGACTCACAAATTTGTCATTGAAGAGGTTTTAGGTCAATACAATACAACTAATTCAGGTCAATAATCTATTGTTGCAAGTCTTTACAAATATGATGTCATTTCCTATCACCGACTCATCCATAGGTGATCATTCCTTTGGTTTTAGCTTGACGATCTATCTAGATCACATACCGGTTCCATAATTTGCATCGTAAGATCTTTTATATTGGTTCCATCATTCTAATATATCTCCACTTGCACTAAAATCAGGAATCCCCATTAAAAATAGGGTTTTAAGGAAATATATTTCAATAGAACATGCTCTATCCATATTGTTGACACAAATTTGAGTCAATCATTTCATAATTTTTTCACCCTCAAATCCAAAAATATAAACTAGTGATAAATTTTTACAACCTTTCGAAAAATATAAAAATATAAGAAAATCATGTGCTAACTGACTGAGGAGAAAATTAATGAAAACCCCTAAAATTGTAATGAGTTACTCAAAATGAATTCAAATCTAGACTTCTGGTGGATCAATGTGCCCTTGTTTAACCACCTAGAATAAATAAAAACAACGATCACTGTTTTGCAACACTAAGAGTGAATTTTGTGGAACCCCTAAGTTCACAATAGCTACCTCAAATATGCTAAAAATCAATATTGTAATAGACTGGACAAGTTCTTGATTAAAAGCCTCTATGAATTATAATTTTCTTTTGTCAAATCGAGAGAGATATGAGCTTCACATGTTGACCTTCTTAATTGATATACAAAAATAGAATAATGCCTTGAGGTCCGATAACAGTTTATAATATTCCTTATGGAAGAATTCGCTACATACTATATCTCCAAGAGACTCCAAATGCAATGTCGTATTCAACACATGTCTTTGCAATGACAATCGTGTCCTATATCTAGAACTCCTAGCAATATAACTGAGGTGTAAACCACTAAATTCATCTAGGCCTCCTAATTATCTAATATAGCTTATGACCAATTATAACTAATTTAAGGTATGTGTACCACATGTTGGCATATGCATTGAATAACATACATTATAATATCATATCCTTGGCTACATAATATATTTCGCATACTCCAAACAATATGATTTGACAAGCACTTTATAATAGTAGAGGAAATGAAGATAAACAAGGATAATGAATGAAAACATATAAAGTTGCTATTATTAAGACCAATATTCGAAATCTTCATCATGCTTGACTGGTTCGCCTACATATGAACTTGATCTACAGAAGATGGGGATGTGTAAATAATTTTCTCTACAACTAGATGAGCCCCATACAAGACAAAAAGATGAACAGTCTGGAGAGATCTTAGATTGATATTACTTTAGTTATTGTGTGTTAGATGTGTTTTAATTCCTCTAGATGCAACTTAATCACGCACTTGTAATTATACATATACCCGTTCAGGTCATGTCCAAATAAATAATTTCATTGAAACATCTATTCTCATATTGGTGACATGTAGAAGATGATTGTTGCAATAGTCAAGCATGTGGATTAAGCGAGTCTTCCTTATAATGCAAGCTAGTGAATTGTGAGCGTTCTAGAAAAGGTCCAAAATGTATTTGAAAGGTCATTAAGCATTTGGCTTGTAAAACTTCTGAGATGATAATGGACTAAGCACCTCACCTTTTCAGCATTTTGTTATTAGGATAAAACAAGTTTTGAAGGGGCCCCAAACCCCTTTACAAACAGAGGGTTTGCATTGAGAAATGGACCAGACTACCTGACAGTGGACAACAGGTTTTAAAAAGGACCTGAAACCTTCTAGACTTACGGGCATCCACCAATCAAAATATGAACATCACAAAACAGGATGGCACAACCATAAGCTCGAAAACAACAAACAAAACATCTCAAAAAATAGAGAACGAGGGTTTTTCTGGCACCCTCGGCCAACTAGAAGCGTTTTCCTAGGCTCCCTCAACTTGTAATAGATTCGTAGGACCACATAAAGCCACAAAGACCAATGCTAACCAAAAACCAACATTGGCCAAACTTGGCCCTTGAAAACTGCTAGCATCCAACCTGTCCCTACAAGAAACAAAAAACATGGGGTTTTTCTGAGCTCCCTCAACCACCGTGGGTTTTATCATGGCTCCAAAAACCATATGCTTTAAAATATGCCATACTGAGAGAAACTTGCCCAACAACCAACTCTCCACCTCTATAGGAGACACACAAGAGTCAGCAAGAAGATCGGCATCAACATCCTTACAGCCAAGAAGAGGGGCCCCATCAACACCCCAACGACACTTCCAGGAAACACCAAAAACATCATACTCCACCTCAATAGGAGACAAGTCAACTCCAACTACATCCATCTCCCCCTCAATAGAAGGGAACCTTCCACAGAGAATCCCACGGACCCGAAAAAAACAGCACTCCAAAACAGCCCAACTCGCAAGAAACCAAACAAGCAGACCAAAAACATCATGTGTTTCAAGACCGATACACAGAGGGAACTGCCCGAAGCCCATTCGGAAGGTAAATAACACCTCAAGGACCACCAAATAGTTACATGAGCCACAAGAATCATTATACTCTTTGTGGCACTATTGGTCTTGTGGATTTAGAGGAATCACATTATTGTATGGAACATAAAAGGGTGCGAGGATAGCATTGTTGGTATTTATGAGAGAATGTACACAATTTCAAGAGAAGTGAAATATGAAGATAGAACCAAAAAAAAATTCCTTCATATCAATGTTGGCTTCAGTAGTACCACATTTATATCAACGTAATATGCAATATTTTGTACTTAAATAAATATTGGTTTCCGTGGCATGTTGAATTATACCATCCCGTAAATTAAGTTAAATATCAAAATGGAGGAAACAAGATCATAACATTAACCAATGCCAATGACATTAGGAATAAGAAAAGGCCTAGTTGTTATCTTTAAGGAAGAGCTAGGAACTTAGGTTCCTTTTCCTTTTGTTGCGAGGGATTGAGATTTTTTCTAAATCATGAGAATGAATCTAAATGGCATTGATGCATGAATTAATATCTGTTCATTTTGAGAATCTTTGTTACCAATTTACATAATCAAATAAAAGGAGTATAGCCATAATTTCCCAGTTTTGGCAAATGAGGCTCACACATTCATTTTCCTAATTGTTTGCAGCTCACAAGTATGCAAGCATCTCCCATGCTAGACTTATCAAATTCCTAAGACTTGGCTCAATTTTTGCAAAGCCAACTGAGAAAATTCAGATGAAAGTAGATATGAGAAGCATTATTTCAGTACAGCCACTTCAACCTTTCTAATGTGACAAGATTTTGGAGTCCTATTTTTAGAGGACCTGCGAATTGCAACGAATGTTGATCTACCAGGTATGTCACGTTCAATAAGATATGTAAAGTAGGAAAAAAAAAAAAAAAAAAAAAGGGAGTTAATTATATATTATTTTTAAAATATAGTTTGGGGAAGAAATATATTGCAGTTAATGTCACCATGAAGCTTTATGCCTGTACTTTTTATTTGATACGTACAGAACAAATTCACTTTTTTAGGATTTGGTTTAAGTCTGGTCTAATATCAATTTTCTAAAATTTTATTAATCGCACATAGCAGCCCCGACATGCTTAGCGGTTACATGAACAATGGTTAAAAGTAAATGATATGTTGTAAATTGTGGTGTTTGCAACCTAGATATAGAGATTGGTAGTTAGAATGAAACTTTAACAATTTGCACATGATTGGAAATGGCATATTC
Source organism: Cryptomeria japonica (assembly GCF_030272615.1). Lineage (NCBI taxonomy): Eukaryota > Viridiplantae > Streptophyta > Pinopsida > Cupressales > Cupressaceae > Cryptomeria > Cryptomeria japonica. The sequence goes on from NW_026728945.1 coordinate 308,255, forward strand.
TAATACCACAACGAAGATGTAATCTGTGAACCTTACCCTTCACAAATTGAAACTTGTAAATAAAGAAATGTGTAGTTGTACAGTGATAGATTAACAAAGAAAGACAAATCATAATTTCTAATCTATTTTTGAATTTGGCTCAAATGATCGAATCTGTGAATGCAAAAAAATTTATGTGAAGTAGATTGCTAGAATTTAATTGGAGATCTTTGGAAAAAAACAAATTCTTATTTTAACAGTTGAGTATAACTGATTACAACACAAATTACCAACCATGTTTTGCATTGAAGAGTAGGAGCTCTTTGGTAACACTTGCAATGAAATATTCAATTATTTCCAATTGATATTGCATGCAAGCAAGAGAAATTTGGTATACTTGGAATGAAAAGTTAATTATTTTGAATCCACATTGTATGTAATCAGTTCTATTCTCATTTTTTGATTACTACATATGCATTGTGCCTCATGTGTATGTTGGTATGTAATAGTAGGGGGATATGTGAATATCAACAAGGCAACGAACCCTTGATACAACAATGAATGGGAGGCCCTTCTGACCGTCATCTCTAGTGTTGATTGTTTCTTTTTCTATCATTAGCCCATGAAATTTATATATTTCTAATGAATACACTTTAAGGGGAAGTTGGTAGAACCCACCTTTATTTATTTGGATCTCAATGTGATACAATTATTTCGAGTGCAACTAGTCATCTCATTGATAAATTTTCTAGCATGAGGCATGCAGATGTTTGAATGTGTGGGTTGAACAATTGGACTCTATGAAATCAATAACAGATACCTATAAAAGTTGGTGGTAATACGAGCATACCAATTTTTTCTAGTATCAAATTCACAAAGAACAATCATGCCAAATCCATTCATTTGAACACCTATATTGAGGTAGACTTGATAGGATTTTACATTCTTCAAGATTGTGGTGTTGCATTCTATCTTGACCGTTGCAAGATATCTCATTACTATGTGAATGGTCTGCTAGAAAAATCATAGAGTCTTATATATCATTTCAATTGAACTGGTGGAGAACCAATTAAATATGTGTTTCTCTCAGATGTATTTATATTTCAACTATTCTTAATTCACATTCAATTCAATGATCAAAGATAAAGTTTTTAGCAATGAAGTTGTAAAATTACTACTAATTATATAAGAGTTTTATGGGAGCTCCTCAATCAACAATTTGAGTGGATGGCATACTGGGTTTAGGCAAAATCTAGTGATCACAAGTTACACATATTTCTAAAAATCTGATGTGATTTTAAACTCTTAATGTTATTTGAGTGTCTCACAATGGATGCACATGTTAAGGTTATAGTTGACAGATATTTGTTAGGTTTCACAAATTATTACGTACTTTTCCACAAATAAAGTGTTGCAACATTTTCTTTCTAAATTCTTTGGATTAAGGTGGAACATTATCAACTAAATTTCACTATGAAAGAGTATTGTTATTGATTTGAGAATAATCTTGAACATCTTGATGTAGAGTAGATATATCCTAGACTATGAGAGGTGCATGTTTGACAAAGGAGTACATATTCATGTAGAATTTAATGAATGACAATATGGATTAGATGGGAGATATCGTAGAGGTGGACCTGGAAACCATGCGATTAGAAGGTAGCTTTCACACAAGGAGGTTTAAATTGACAACCATGCCATGTGTCAAGAGGAGAGGATAAAGGAGATGGCTTTGGGATGGGAAACAACGTGCTAATAGTTACTAATAGTTAAAATTCCCATGTTTTCTCTAGGGTTCAAGTCAATTGGTTGGATTGATTCACAACAACAAGAACCTATGGGGCACACAAATGGAGCTAAAAAAATTTGGGGCTCTGTTAGAGGTAAACAAGCCTAGTTTCACACTTGTTGTACAATTGTATCATGTAGATTACAAAATTGGAATTCGCAAGGCTGATCTAGAGGCCTCGCATGACATATTTGTGTGGTGCATAATTGATATAGATAGCATTGAACAACTTGATTTTAAGGGAAAAATACTTATAGGTAAGAGGTAATTTGAAAGATTCATAGGAGAAAAAGAGAAATTTCTATAAGATCCATCATTGCTTGTATTTATTTTAAAAGAAATGGTGAAGCATGCTATAGAAACTAGGTTTTGTCTATTGTTAATAATAATTTGTATATGTATGCTTTATTGAAATCAAAAGGGGGAAAATTGTTTTTTTGTTAAAACTTATTTTTAATTATTGAATTATTTGATGTTAAGGAATAATTAAATTTTTAGGCTGTAATGTCGTAAATCGCATACATTCGCAACTTCACCTACGTTTTGTGTGTACTTTGGTGTCCATTCGCTTAATATTTTTGTAGGCTCATTTTAGTACTTACATAAGCCTTCTTCTTTACCAAGGTGCTCAGGCCGCATTTCTCATGGACATTGGTTTATGTCACCTTTGCATTAGTCCTATATTTTCTTTTCTCCCAAAATTTTTGAACGTATATTATCTAGATACGAGTTTTTCACACGGACATTTGCACATCATGATAGCATCCTACAAAAAAAAATATCCAAGCATTTCTAAACAAAATTCAACTTTTTAGCTTTATAGGGCAGTTGCAATATTTCGAGATGAATCTAAATGACTCATCAGTATTTTTTCATTCCCTACTCTCTTTATGAACCTTTCTTTTATTTGGCCTGCTCTCTCTTGGCTCTCTCTTTCTCTCTCAATATCTCACACGCTACTCTTAATCTTTTCACGCTACTCTCACGATATTTGTAAAAAGTTGGATTGTGATGTCTCTAAGTAACTCCATTTAGTTTGATTGATTCGCATTAATCAAAATTTAAAGACCTCCCACCGAGGGAGCTAGAGGATGATGGCTCTTTTGGAGGTAGAAAAAAGTAGTTTCATAACTATCACAGTCGCCTAATGCAGATTCTAAAATTGGGGAATTGGAATGGTGATTTAGAGGATTCACATAAGATAGTTGTGAGGTACATAATTTATTTGGATAGAGTTGAACAACCGAATTTTAGGGAAAAATAACTCATAGAGAAAAGGTAATTTGAGAGATTTCTTGGAGAAAAATAGAACTTTTTATAAGATGCATGTTTTTACCTTTTTTCAAAAGGAATGGAGAGGTAGTCTATATAAATTCGGTCTTGCCTATTGTCAAATAAGAATGAGTAGTTTCATCCTTTAAAAATTAATAAAATATATATTAAAATTTAGTTTTTTAGTTTGCTGATTAAACTTTCTTTAATTATTAAGTTATCTGATATTTACGAATATCAAAAAAATTATTTGAATTACATGAATTTAAGTAGTCGGCTATGACTAAATTCGGATCAAGAATCGAAACTACTAGTTGTGAGGCCCACCCTTTGGTGGCTTCGATATTGGCATTATTGGACCATGATTGAATTCTAGGGCTGTATAAGTTTTTAAAGTTATTAGTATTAACACATGATGATGTTATTAGAATATGTCAAATGTGGAGTGCATCTGTAGAGCAGTTTGATTTTAATATATGCATATGATGAGGACAAAAATTTTGATAGTTAATTAGGTATTTTGATTTCCATGTGATTATAGTGGGTTAATTGATGCTTTGACATTATAAACATGAAATTCAACTATATCGTGAATTATTAAATTATCAAATTTATTAGAAGTAGCACCCTGTCGGGTTTATGCTTCTAGAAAGGAGCACTTGGTTTGGATTTTGATAGCTACCTTTGTTCATTTGAAATAATATTAGAACTGTTATAAAATGAAGAACGATTAAAGTTGAATGTAAATCTTGACTGTGGATTCGCATGGTCATTGAAATATCCCAAATGTCTAGTTGGCATAAAAGTGCATGTAGCATATTTGAAGTTTTAAAATCTCTGATCATGGATGCTATCACTTTTTAATTCACAAAAAGGAATGGACTAAAGGGATGAGATTATTAAAGTTGTAAGATTGAAAATATTTATTACCTTATTGGGCTTAGTTTTCCTCCAATGATTATAATCCTTCTAAAGATGGCAAAGCTCGAAATATGTTAATAGTAATCTAATCGTGTCGCTTCTTCCTTTTTTGAGAAAGTCCAACTTTTCCAAAAGATTTGTGGGTATAAAAAATTACGGAAATCGATATGAGAAAAGATTAGAGTTGATCAACCTATGAGCTTCTGAAGAAGAACAACATGCGAAGGATTTGTGAAGTTGGAGGGGTTTCAAATTAATTCATGGCCATGTAGAACGGCCACAATCTACTTCTTTCAAAGAAGTTCACATTCTCTAAGAACCTGAGGGAAGTGAAAATGGATGGGATGAGTTCTATTGTAACTTACAAGATGATAGAAAAGGATACTGTAATCAGTTGCTAGGGGTGAAAGGTTAAGAGAAACCATAAATATCAGGACATCCCTAGCCTACATCAAGGCTTAATATACTACCTTCACCAAATCTATTTGCATACAACCTCTCCTATGCTCTAATCTGGCCTAATTTTGGTATCAAAGAGATCAAAGTGAAAGATGGCTTCAAGAGCCCTCAAAATTACCAAGAAACCCCTTAGAATTTCTAGTGGTTTTGGAATTGCTTCCACATAAGCATTCAATCTCCCTAAAAATTCCCAAAAGGGCAATTCCCATATCGAGAGAGATAAAAAAGGGAATGCCCTAGAGATAAAGAGCTAAAAATTGTGTCAAAAGAAGATAATGTTAACAGTAGACTGCATGTAGAATTACAATCTCTCTTGGGATACCAATTTGAAACTGAGGAAAGAAGTAAAGATAAAAATGAAAAACACGTTAAAAATCGAAAAAATAGAAAAGGCAAATCTAAAAAATGAAAGGGTAATGAAGGAGAGTAAGAAGAGGAGATCGACATTAATTGTGGTAATTAATATCCAAGACAAAGAAATTTGAAACTAAAACGATGACACATATATGATAACTAACACTTTGAAAGTGATATTGTACTCAGTTGAGGAAAGAAAAGGTCAAGTATTTGACCTACCTACAAAATATTTCACTTTGGACCTATCCCTTAAAGACGTCTCCAAATCATAGTATCTTATCATCGTGGAGGAGGAGGACTTGGAAACCAGCTTGGCTTCCATAGCACCAGATCCCACCCCGCTTATTTAAACTTCACAAAGAAACAAGAGTGTTAAGCATGGTGAAGAGGAGGATAACGATGACTATGAGATGGAGGTAAAACAAGGTAGACTGAAAGAGAAAACAAATTTATTGGGCAATAGAGATTCTCAATTTGGGGACTCAATTTTCCATTTTCTTGCTATCATTAAGGACCTAATGGATTTATTCTATGACTTCTCGACCTATTTGGCTGAGTATCGCAATAGGCATAAGTCTAGGATGGAACAAAAAAGGCACAAAGAAAAAAGAAATTGAACCAAATATGGAAGGTGAAAAGAGGCAAAGAGGGTGCTACTTGAGAGAACTAGAATTCAAGACTAAAATTGGTCATGAAAGAGTTTGATGCTCTTATGAGCCTCCATAATATGAAGTCTACATAGTTTTTCGTGGTTTGTTATTTTGGTAGTGTTGGGGTTGTGTTGGTGCAATAACTTGTTTGTTATTGAGCTTCTCTGTTTTAATATTCTAACTTTGGGCATGGGACCCTCTTCCCACCTTATCTAATCAAAAACAAATTTTGTGTACACTTTTAATATTACAAATCAATGTTAGATGTGGTTAAAAAACATTAAAATATAGTCAGGTCATAGTATGATGTTGCATTGGACTATGTTGGTAGTGAAGAATTAAATTGTTTACGAGTTTATTTTTATCAAATGAATTGTGGAAATCTCATATCTTTAATTAAATTGTTATCAAATGTATGATTATGTGTGTATCTTATTTCAATTTATATTGGAAATAATTTTTTTTTTTATTTGAGCGTGTAGGAAATTTTCATAGCTAATATAAATTGGAGTTCCCTAAGAGAATCCTAGTCATTTTCAATTCCTAGTGAAGCCTTGACCTTAGTTAATGATAGGGACTAAGGTCTCTGATTTTAGTAATTGTTGTAATGTGATGTATTTTGTGTTTTAAATATAGTTTTATTTTATTTTGATATTTGAGTAAGTTAGCATTTGCGTCCAGCGGCATCCTTATGGAAAGATAGATTTCACACTGAGTAGGTTTTTGAATGACTTTCAAGTGTTTGTTTCATCTATTTATAAGTGTACACAGACCCATACTGAAACACTTAGGAGATGGAGGTAAAACAAGGTAGACTGAAAGAGAAAATAAATTTATTAGGCGATAGAGTTTCTCAATTTGGGGACTCATTTTTTTCATTTTCTTACTATCATTAAGGACCTAATGGATTTTTTCTATGACTTCTCGATCTTTTTGACTGACTATCGCAATAGGCATAAGTCAAGGATGGAACAAAAAAGGCAAAAAGAAAAAAGAAATCAAACTAAATATGGAAGGTGAAAAGAAGCAACGAGGGTACTGCTTGAGAGAGCTATAATTAAAGACAAAAATTGGTCATGAAAGAGTCAAATGCTCTTATGAGCCTCCATAATATGAAGTCTAAATATTTTTTCGTGGTTTGTTATTTTGGTAGTTTTGCGGTTGTGTCGGCGCAGTAACTTGTTTGTTATTGAACTTCTTTATTCTAGTATTCTAACTTTGGTTGTGAGACCCTCTTCCCACCTTATCCAATCAAAAACAAATTTTATCTACACTTTTTATATTACAAATCAATGTCAGATTTCGTTAATAAACATTAAAATATAATCAAGTTATAGTACGATGTTGTATTGGACTATGTTGGTCGTGAAGAATTATTTTTTTATCAAATGTATGATTATGTGTGCATTTTATTTCAACCTATATTGGAAATTTATTTATTTTCTTTGAGTGTGTAGGAAATTTTCATAGCTAATAGAAATTGGAGTTTCCTAAGAAAATCCTATTCATTTTAAATTCTTAGTGAAGCCTTGACCTTAGTTAATGATAGGGACTAAGGTCTTTGATTTTAGCAATTGTTGTAATGTGATGTATTTTTTTTTTTAAATATATTTTTGTTTTGCTTTTATATATGAGTAAGTTAGTATCTGCGCCCAGTGGCATCCTTATAGAAAAAATAGGTGTTATGTTGAGCATTTTTTTGAATGATTTTAAAGTGTCGGTTTCATCTATTTTTGAGTGTATTTAGGCCCATAAAGAAACACTTATGAGTTGGGTACCTTTTTGGGAATTAGTCCATGGGATTTTGCCATCATTTGATCTTGTCCAAGTCTCTTAGAAAAAAGGTGTCGAAAGTCTAACTTGCGGGTGACAGTAAGTAAATTACCACTTTCAAATCCACTCCAACAATTTTATGAATGGTGCTTCCGCATGCCTCACACATATGAGTGGATCCAAAGGATCCTATTGGGGAAGAGTATACAATATTATTCCTCTCATCCCAATGCTCTCACGCGTAGGAGCATTTGTGATATCCACATACCCTTAGGTTTTGGTGAGAAGGGGTTAGAGGAGGTGAATGAGATCAATGTGGTACCTCCTGACCAGGGGAGGGGAGGTCATATGACACATATTGTATATACCATTCTAAGAGTCTTTGTATGGCTTATTATTTTATTTTTTGCATCTTTCTTTTTGGGATTTTTTGGGAGGCTTTGTGGAAGGACTCAAAAGAGTCTTTGAGAAATTTCTATCAAACCCTCCTCATCTATTAAGGAAATATTTTGATATGATTCAATCTTTAGAATGCTATATTCCATTTTGTTGTAAATATGTTAGTGGAGGCTTTTGATTTGATTTTTAAATTTCATCTTTCTATGTCTTTTCTTATGTATATGACACGTGTGTGAGGGTTTAGGCTCTCCCAAGTTGATCAGAGAAACTCATGTGTAGGGTGAGGGATATGTGGAACCTCCAAGGGAACGATTTTTTCTCGTTGAGAAGGAGATTTCTTGGGTATGAGTATCCTTGATTCTTTTGGAAAATCTATGGAAAAATGGTTCGATATAATTTAGAAGGGATGTGAATTATATGGTGTTGGACTCCCTTAATGGATTTTACATCTGCGTGGAGTATTTATATTGGGAAATCAAGTTTCTCATGGGCCTCTTAGCTTGGGGGTTGGTTGTGAGAAAGCCCAAATGTTGGAAGGTGAGCTCTCCATTGGCTTGTTTAAAAATTGTGTTTTGTAAGATTTTTTGTGGAATCAAATGGGGTGCTACCTTGACATTGGAATGAAAATATTCATTCTCACGTTTGGGTTAGAATTTTTATTACATTTTTTAAATGGGTTGGAGTAAGTTGTTAAAAATTTTATCAAATGGGTCCCTTGTAATGTTGTGTATATCAAGTTGATAAATGATGATGTTGTTGTGTTTAGAAGCGATTATATTTTACTTTTCTAAAAAATATACATATTGTTTAAGGGCTGAGTTTGTTTAAGAAATAGCTTAGCGCTTGTGATAATTTGCATTTCATACGTTTAAAAGTTATTGATACTTAATGAACAAATTAAAGTTATTAGTAATAGTGGATTAAATTAGCTTTAAGAGTGTGAAATTTTCATGCACTTTTCTTAATATTTTTAGTTAATAAAGTGAAGGGGATGTTTATCATGCAAATATTGTTCTCTTTGTTATCCTACAAAATAAAAAAACTTGCTCTACTTAAACTTTGGTTTAAAATTAAAAATAGTTATTTGTAATTAGATGTGTATGTTCACCTATTTAAAAATATATATTTTATACAAAGTATATTTACCTTTGTAAACACACACACACAGCAAACTTGAGTTTGGGTTTCTAGTGTTACCATATCGGTTAAGGCCCCATTAAGCGGGTTTAGCATGATAATTAATTCTTTTAAGAGAATTTAATTTAATATAACTTTAGGAAATGAAAAACCTTAGGTGGAGTTGGTGTGCTAGGTTTTAGGATTTAACATGTCTTGGAATCGTTTAAATGTGATGTGGCCTCTCAAATTAATTAGTCAAGTGAAATAATTTAATTTATCTAATTGATAGTGAATGGTAATTAATTAAATTAAATCTGAAATCAAAGTGTAGTATACTTTTATTTCAAAAATTTGGTTTTAAAAGAAAGTAAAATATCAGCTTAGGATTGAGAAAATTCACTCTTTATTTCGTTTTAATTTAGTTGAGTTGGACTCTTCAGAAGAATAAACTATCGTTGTGGCTAATATTTAGTTAAAACAAACAGTATATTTACTTATTAAAAATATTTAATAGAAAATTATCATTTATTCGTTTGCCGCATTTAATCTCTTTATATATCATTGGTAATTAGTTAAAATTTGTTAAATTTATATATAATTTAGCTTAGTTAGGGTTTACTTAGCTATAGGTGTTAGGTCACGCCATAGAGGCCCGACCGGTTCACTACCAATTAGGAATTAGAGGGAATGTTGCCTTCAGGAGTTCCTCCCTTGAGACATGTTGCATAAGGGTTCCAAATCTCGATCACCTTATCATTCTTGTTTTACGTTGTGCGAAATGAGTGTCATAACGCCCACTCGTCTTATTCCTTTTCTCACCTCGTCTAGCATGAGTCCTATGACGTTGAGTATGTAACATATACATGCACATGCCACGATGAATTTGCCTTGTACACCAAGTTCATCCTTTCAATCACAAAACAACCCATTCTCTTATTTATTTATTTAAATTCTCGCAACCAAACTCTATAATTAACATGAATCCTTAATATTATAAACCAAAAATATTAATGATAATTTAGAACTATTCTTTGTTTTAAAGGCTCACGAATATAACACGTATATTTTTATAATAAAACTGAGATTATCCTACCCGAGCGTAAAAAGGTTTTCAAGAAAGACGCAATATAAAGCATGCATGGACGGTGTTTGTGTCAACATCCAAGAAAATTTCCTCTTTTACCAATTCTGAGACGGCTGAGAAAAATGTATATATTAGTTCCTTTGAAGAAGGCCATCGCTCCAATAAAGTCTAATCGTTTCCACATTACTAAATTAATGGCGGTGGCGAGAATATGAGGAAGAATACGTCTAAGGCAGGAGGTAAGCTGATCTTCAGATAAGCATATGCAGCAGAAGATAGAAAATTTCAACGATAATGAAAGAATGGTGAGAATACATCTGCGGTAGCAGGTGAGATAGCCATATGCTGCAGCAAGACTTACTCTGACGTATCGAAAAGAGCAACAACTCTGGAAGTATATTATTATAATATTACAAGGATTGGTGATTTAATATACGGAGTGAAGATGAATTAGTCATAAGGTTTGGGCTATATAAAGCTTGTAATGGGCTTGTAACACACATTCATATCCTTCTGAGCTCTTGTACTATCTGCGTTTCTATTATAATGGCTAACCGAATGATTTACTTCACACTGGGACTTTTTCTGTTGATATGTTGTTACAGCGACAGGGTCATGGCAGGGGATTCCGATCCCTTGCAAGATTTCTGCGTTGCAGATGAGGAAAGCAAAGGTGAGTAAAAAACTTTATACATAAACAATGGTAATGATTTGCTTATTAGACGAGTCGAGTTAGTAATAGATTGATTTGATTTTGCTTTAAACAGTTTTGGTGAACGGGTTCGTTTGCAAAGACCCAATGCAAGTTTCAGCAGACGACTTCTTCTTCCGGGGACTTGGGCAGGCAGGGAACACCGACAATGATGTGGGCTCCAACGTAACGATGGCGAACGTTAAACAGATACCAGGCCTCAATACGTTGGGAATATCGTTGGTCCGCATCGACTACGCAGTGGGTGGAATAAATCCTCCTCACACACACCCAAGAGCCACCGAAGTTCTTGTTTTACTGGAAGGCCAGCTTCTTGTGGGTTTCATTGACACCAACAACAAGTTTTTCAGCAAAACGTTGGAGAAGGGAGATGTGTTTGTGTTTCCAAAGGCACTTGTGCATTTCCAGCAGAATGTGGGGCATGAAAATGCGGTGGCCATATCTGCATTGAGCAGCCAGCTTCCGGGAGTTCAGACAATCGCCAACTCTCTGTTTGCAGCGGATCCTCCTCTCCCAGATTCCGTATTGGCCAAGGCCTTCCGCATCACACAGGAAGTTGTGGATTACATTCAGAAGAAATTCGCATAAGAATTTGCTGTGTTCTATCAAACAAAACAATCAAGAGGGGACCAAGTCTTTCCCAAATTCTTTTTCCTTGCCGTTCAATAAAACAATCTTTCTAGAGTTATTGCCGTCCTCTTCTGCTATTCATAGCATCTGTTTTGAACATGACTATATCCTCCGCATATTCCAAAGATGAAGGATTAATTTGAAGCATCTGAAGGCATTTATGAATATTTTATACAAGAGCATCCTTGTATTAGGTATACATTCATTTGCAACATGTTAACAATATATTCTTTAACATAAATATTGCAGGAACAACAACAAACAAAGTGCTTGACTTGGATAGAATGAGTAACACTATAATTCTTGCATGCCAATCTGTCAAGGGTGTTCTTTAACATAGTCTTAACCTCATTTTAGCTCTGACATAAAAGGTGAATGGTTTGGAAGTAGGAAATAGTTATTGGGAAATATAATTAGTAGTTGTTCTTCAAATCACCCTCACAATCATCCAATGCTTCAAGACTCCCCATCAAAGAAGTCATTCCAGAAGGTTAGGGACTCTCCTCAAGATAAGAATGATTGCTCTAATAAATATAGTATACCTTCGATGGAATGCAATACGGTTTCATTATGTCTAAATTCCAAGAAAATCCATAGAACTAGAATATCCATTGCATCCAATATCGCAATATTTTATCGGGGATAATATGATAACCTTGACACATATTACACCTATTCTTACATCAATCTACCTACATAAGGGTTATGATTGAGGGGCCTCTTGTATTAAACATTTCTAATAAGTTGGAATGACATGGAAAATCTAAGACAGTGAAGATAGATTATTGATAATAACACAATTCATTTACATGGTGTTAATTATGAGGGTAATTAATTTATGGCTTCCCAAAATAAGCTTTTCTAAATCTCCCCTAATTCATTCCTACGTTATAATAAATATGTCAATGTGGATGTTATGTATGAAGATCTAAATACTAAAGGGAAAAAGGATAATGCTCATGTTGATTTTAAAAACTTTGTATGTAATATTAAAAATATGATTAGTTGAAAAATTTAGCAATATATTACCTTGTTCAATCATAAACTATCAGTTCGGTTACAAAAAAAATTCCTCAAACCATTTCCTCCTTGTATAAGCATTTCTATAGATCATCAAATATGATAACCAATAATTTAACCATAGGTTTCCTATCAAAGCAAATGCAAATCTGCATATGTGAATAAGCACAATAGGATAGGAAAATATTGTTGCCGTAGGCCATGTATGTTTCATGCGGGAAAAATATTATTGTTGCAAGCCTAAGAGGTGCATAAAGGAGCTCCTTGGATCCATGGATATGCAGGTGTAAGTTTGAGAAATATGTGAAGGCGGAGGATATTTTCATATTGAAGCCATTTGCTAATTGATATGAGGAAGATAAAAGTGTCGTCATATTGAGAAGTTGTCAATTACACTGTAATGAAGAATAAGATAATAGATATAACTGATACATTATCGGTGAGATATGTCAATTTTATAATCTTCTATTTTTCCTATGTATTTTTAGGGGTTCAAATGAATAAAGCTTCATATATAGCCCCTCTAGCGATCAGTTCATTGTGAAGCTTAAAAGCCTCTTCCGTCATGCCTTGGATGTCTATACCTCAAATAATCTAGTAATATGAGAAGTTTCATTGCGCTTGCATCCATCTCCAACTGTATCGATCAATATATTAATTATCAAGCCCATTCTACATTGTTCACATAGATAACAAATAAGGCTATTGTAAGATGACACATTGCTCTGATAGATTGTGCTTATGATCTTTTCTTTAGCATGTCTAATGCCACATATGCGATCCCTTGCCTACGCAAATAGGGAGTCAATGAGGTATAAGTAATTACTTGATCATGTTCCACGAGGAATCTATTTATTCACCGGGTTTCTCGTCTCTCTATGAAAGATTCGCACGTCAATCATATGAGTCCTGCAAATAGTGGTGGTTCACTAGCACAAATAATTCATGACATTCACTAAACCTAGGGTTCTCTCTCAAGGTCATTGTGGTTAATGCTACACCAAAATAGAATAATGTGGCTTTGGTTATTTATGTACAAGATTCAAGTTGGGAAAATCCAAAATATTGGAAAATGTAGACAAAATGCATGACCCAATGGTGAGCAATATCTCCGATATTTTTTATGTTTTGCAAGAACTTGAGTTATTGTTCATTATTTGAGTAAGTGGTCTTAATAACATGCATCCAAATAAAAGAGAGTGATTGCAAATTCTAGAATTGAGGTAGATCTTCAAAGGAATGGACAAAACAATAGCGGACATGTTGCATCGAGTTGAGCCATATGTGACCTTAGATATCCAAATTTAAAAAATGTAAAAGAGACAATTTACATTAAATGATATAGAACTCTAGATAACCAATAGATTTATTTGACTCACAAATTTGTCATTGAAGAGGTTTTAGGTCAATACAATACAACTAATTCAGGTCAATAATCTATTGTTGCAAGTCTTTACAAATATGATGTCATTTCCTATCACCGAGTCATCCATAGGTGATCATTCCTTTGGTTTTAGCTTGACGATCTATCTAGATCACATACCGGTTCCATAATTTGCATCGTAAGATCTTTTATATTGGTTCCATCATTCTAATATATCTCCACTTGCACTAAAATCAGGAATCCCCATTAAAAATAGGGTTTTAAGGAAATATATTTCAATAGAACATGCTCTATCCATATTGTTGACACAAATTTGAGTCAATCATTTCATAATTTTTTCACCCTCAAATCGAAAAATATAAACTAGTGATAAATTTTTACAACCTTTCGAAAAATATAAAAATATAAGAAAATCATGTGCTAACTGACTGAGGAGAAAATTTATGAAAACCCCTAAAATTGTAATGAGTTACTCAAAATGAATTCAAATCTAGACTTCTGGTGGATCAATGTGCCCTTGTTTAACCACCTAGAATAAATAAAAACAACGATCACTGTTTTGCAACACTAAGAGTGAATTTTGTGGAACCCCTAAGTTCACAATAGCTACCTCAAATATGCTAAAAATCAATATTGTAATAGACTGGACAAGTTCTTGATTAAAAGCCTCTATGAATTATAATTTTCTTTTGTCAAATCGAGAGAGCTATGAGCTTCACATGTTGACCTTCTTAATTGATATACAAAAATAGAATAATGCCTTGAGGTCCGATAACAGTTTATAATATTCCTTATGGAAGAATTCGCTACATACTATATCTCCAAGAGACTCCAAATGCAATGTCGTATTCAACACATGTCTTTGCAATGACAATCGTGTCCTATATCTAGAACTCCTAGCAATATAACTGAGGTGTAAACCACTAAATTCATCTAGGCCTCCTAATTATCTAATATAGCTTATGACCAATTATAACTAATTTAAGGTATGTGTACCACATGTTGGCATATGCATTGAATAACATACATTATAATATCATATCCTTGGCTACATAATATATTTCGCATACTCCAAACAATATGATTTGACAAGCACTTTATAATAGTAGAGGAAATGAAGATAAACAAGGATAATGAATGAAAACATATAAAGTTGCTATTATTAAGACCAATATTCGAAATCTTCATCATGCTTGACTGGTTCGCCTACATATGAACTTGATCTACAGAAGATGGGGATGTGTAAATAATTTTCTCTACAACTAGATGAGCCCCATACAAGACAAAAAGATGAACAGTCTGGAGAGATCTTAGATTGATATTACTTTAGTTATTGTGTGTTAGATGTGTTTTAATTCCTCTAGATGCAACTTAATCACACACTTGTAATTATACATATACCCGTTCAGGTCATGTCCAAATAAATAATTTCATTGAAACATCTATTCTCATATTGGTGACATGTAGAAGATGATTGTTGCAATAGTCAAGCATGTGGATTAAGCGAGTCTTCCTTATAATGCAAGCTAGTGAATTGTGAGCGTTCTAGAAAAGGTCCAAAATGTATTTGAAAGGTCATTAAGCATTTGGCTTGTAAAACTTCTGAGATGATAATGGACTAAGCACCTCACCTTTTCAGCATTTTTTTATTAGGATAAAACAAGTTTTGAAGGGGCCCCAAACCCCTTTACAAACAGAGGGTTTGCATTGAGAAATGGACCAGACTACCTGACAGTGGACAACAGGTTTTAAAAAGGACCTGAAACCTTCTAGACTTACGGGCATCCACCAATCAAAATATGAACATCACAAAACAGGATGGCACAACCATAAGCTCGAAAACAACAAACAAAACATCTCAAAAAACAGAGAACGAGGGTTTTTCTGGCACCCTCGGCCAACTAGAAGCGTTTTCCTAGGCTCCCTCAACTTGTAATAGATTCGTAGGACCACATAAAGCCACAAAGACCAATGCTAACCAAAAACCAACATTGGCCAAACTTGGCCCTTGAAAACTGCTAGCATCCAACCTGTCCCTACAAGAAACAAAAAACATGGGGTTTTTCTGAGCTCCCTCAACCACCGTGGGTTTTATCATGGCTCCAAAAACCATATGCTTTAAAATATGCCATACTGAGAGAAACTTGCCCAACAACCAACTCTCCACCTCTATAGGAGACACACAAGAGTCAGCAAGAAGATCGGCATCAACATCCTTACAGCCAAGAAGAGGGGCCCCATCAACACCCCAACGACACTTCCAGGAAACACCAAAAACATCATACTCCACCTCAATAGGAGACAAGTCAACTCCAACTACATCCATCTCCCCCTCAATAGAAGGGAACCTTCCACAGAGAATCCCACGGACCCGAAAAAAACAGCACTCCAAAACAGCCCAACTCGCAAGAAACCAAACAAGCAGACCAAAAACATCATGTGTTTCAAGACCGATACACAGAGGGAACTGCCCGAAGCCCATTCGGAAGGTAAATAACACCTCAAGGACCACCAAATAGTTACATGAGCCACAAGAATCATTATACTCTTTGTGGCACTATTGGTCTTGTGGATTTAGAGGAATCACATTATTGTATGGAACATAAAAGGGTGCGAGGATAGCATTGTTGGTATTTATGAGAGAATGTACACAATTTCAAGAGAAGTGAAATATGAAGATAGAACCAAAAAAAAATTCCTTCATATCAATGTTGGCTTCAGTAGTACCACATTTATATCAACGTAATATGCAATATTTTGTACTTAAATAAATATTGGTTTCCGTGGCATGTTGAATTATACCATCCCGTAAATTAAGTTAAATATCAAAATGGAGGAAACAAGATCATAACATTAACCAATGCCAATGACATTAGGAATAAGAAAAGGCCTAGTTGTTATCTTTAAGGAAGAGCTAGGAACTTAGGTTCCTTTTCCTTTTGTTGCGAGGGATTGAGATTTTTTCTAAATCATGAGAATGAATCTAAATGGCATTGATGCATGAATTAATATCTGTTCATTTTGAGAATCTTTGTTACCAATTTACATAATCAAATAAAAGGAGTATAGCCATAATTTCCCAGTTTTGGCAAATGAGGCTCACACATTCATTTTCCTAATTGTTTGCAGCTCACAAGTATGCAAGCATCTCCCATGCTAGACTTATCAAATTCCTAAGACTTGGCTCAATTTTTGCAAAGCCAACTGAGAAAATTCAGATGAAAGTAGATATGAGAAGCATTATTTCAGTACAGCCACTTCAACCTTTCTAATGTGACAAGATTTTGGAGTCCTATTTTTAGAGGACCTGCGAATTGCAACGAATGTTGATCTACCAGGTATGTCACGTTCAATAAGATATGTAAAGTAGGAAAAAAAAAAAAAAAAAAAAAGGGAGTTAATTATATATTATTTTTAAAATATAGTTTGGGGAAGAAATATATTGCAGTTAATGTCACCATGAAGCTTTATGCCTGTACTTTTTATTTGATACGTACAGAACAAATTCACTTTTTTAGGATTTGGTTTAAGTCTGGTCTAATATCAATTTTCTAAAATTTTATTAATCGCACATAGCAGCCCCGACATGCTTAGCGGTTACATGAACAATGGTTAAAAGTAAATGATATGTTGTAAATTGTGGTGTTTGCAACCTAGATATAGAGATTGGTAGTTAGAATGAAACTTTAACAATTTGCACATGATTGGAAATGGCATATTCTAATACCACAACGAAGATGTAATCTGTGAACCTTACCCTTCACAAATTGAAACTTGTAAATAAAGAAATGTGTAGTTGTACAGTGATAGATTAACAAAGAAAGACAAATCATAATTTCTAATCTATTTTTGAATTTGGCTCAAATGATCGAATCTGTGAATGCAAAAAAATTTATGTGAAGTAGATTGCTAGAATTTAATTGGAGATCTTTGGAAAAAAACAAATTCTTATTTTAACAGTTGAGTATAACTGATTACAACACAAATTACCAACCATGTTTTGCATTGAAGAGTAGGAGCTCTTTGGTAACACTTGCAATGAAATATTCAATTATTTCCAATTGATATTGCATGCAAGCAAGAGAAATTTGGTATACTTGGAATGAAAAGTTAATTATTTTGAATCCACATTGTATGTAATCAGTTCTATTCTCATTTTTTGATTACTACATATGCATTGTGCCTCATGTGTATGTTGGTATGTAATAGTAGGGGGATATGTGAATATCAACAAGGCAACGAACCCTTGATACAACAATGAATGGGAGGCCCTTCTGACCGTCATCTCCAGTGTTGATTGTTTCTTTTTCTATCATTAGCCCATGAAATTTATATATTTCTAATGAATACACTTTAAGGGGAACTTGGTAGAACCCACCTTTATTTATTTGGATCTCAATGTGATACAATTATTTCGAGTGCAACTAGTAATCTCATTGATAAATTTTCTAGCATGAGGCATGCAGATGTTTGAATGTGTGGGTTGAACAATTGGACTCTATGAAATCAATAACAGATACCTATAAAAGTTGGTGGTAATACGAGCATACCAATTTTTTCTAGTATCAAATTCACAAAGAACAATCATGCCAAATCCATTCATTTGAACACCTATATTGAGGTAGACTTGATAGGATTTTACATTCTTCAAGATTGTGGTGTTGCATTCTATCTTGACCGTTGCAAGATATCTCATTACTATGTGAATGGTCTGCTAGAAAAATCATAGAGTCTTATATATCATTTCAATTGAACTGGTGGAGAACCAATTAAATATGTGTTTCTCTCAGATGTATTTATATTTCAACTATTCTTAATTCACATTCAATTCAATGATCAAAGATAAAGTTTTTAGCAATGAAGTTGTAAAATTACTACTAATTATATAAGAGTTTTATGGGAGCTCCTCAATCAACAATTTGAGTGGATGGCATACTGGGTTTAGGCAAAATCTAGTGATCACAAGTTACACATATTTCTAAAAATCTGATGTGATTTTAAACTCTTAATGTTATTTGAGTGTCTCACAATGGATGCACATGTTAAGGTTATAGTTGACAGATATTTGTTAGGTTTCACAAATTATTACGTACTTTTCCACAAATAAAGTGTTGCAACATTTTCTTTCTAAATTCTTTGGATTAAGGTGGAACATTATCAACTAAATTTCACTATGAAAGAGTATTGTTATTGATTTGAGAATAATCTTGAACATCTTGATGTAGAGTAGATATATCCTAGACTATGAGAGGTGCATGGTTGACAAAGGAGTACATATTCATGTAGAATTTAATGAATGACAATATGGATTAGATGGGAGATATCGTAGAGGTGGACCTGGAAACCATGCGATTAGAAGGTAGCTTTCACACAAGGAGGTTTAAATTGACAACCATGCCATGTGTCAAGAGGAGAGGATAAAGGAGATGGCTTTGGGATGGGAAACAACGTGCTAATAGTTACTAATAGTTAAAATTCCCATGTTTTCTCTAGGGTTCAAGTCAATTGGTTGGATTGATTCACAACAACAAGAACCTATGGGGCACACAAATGGAGCTAAAAAAATTTGGGGCTTTGTTAGAGGTAAACAAGCCTAGTTTCACACTTGTTGTACAATTGTATCATGTAGATTACAAAATTGGAATTCGCAAGGCTGATCTAGAGGCCTCGCATGACATATTTGTGTGGTGCATAATTGATATAGATAGCATTGAACAACTTGATTTTAAGGGAAAAATACTTATAGGTAAGAGGTAATTTGAAAGATTCATAGGAGAAAAAGAGAAATTTCTATAAGATCCATCATTGCTTGTATTTATTTTAAAAGAAATGGTGAAGCATGCTATAGAAACTAGGTTTTGTCTATTGTTAATAATAATTTGTATATGTATGCTTTATTGAAATCAAAAGGGGGAAAATTGTTTTTTTGTTAAAACTTATTTTTAATTATTGAATTATTTGATGTTAAGGAATAATTAAATTTTTAGGCTGTAATGTCGTAAATCGCATACATTCGCAACTTCACCTACGTTTTGTGTGTACTTTGGTGTCCATTCGCTTAATATTTTTGTAGGCTCATTTTAGTACTTACATAAGCCTTCTTCTTTACCAAGGTGCTCAGGCCGCATTTCTCATGGACATTGGTTTATGTCACCTTTGCATTAGTCCTATATTTTCTTTTCTCCCAAAATTTTTGAACGTATATTATCTAGATACGAGTTTTTCACACGGACATTTGCACATCATGATAGCATCCTACAAAAAAAAATATGCAAGCATTTCTAAACAAAATTCAACTTTTTAGCTTTATAGGGCAGTTGCAATGTTTCGAGATGAATCTAAATGACTCATCAGTATTTTTTCATTCCCCACTCTCTTTATGAACCTTTCTTTTATTTGGCCTGCTCTCTCTTGGCTCTCTCTTTCTCTCTCAATATCTCACACGCTACTCTTAATCTTTTCACGCTACTCTCACGATATTTGTAAAAAGTTGGATTGTGATGTCTCTAAGTAACTCCATTTAGTTTGATTGATTCGCATTAATCAAAATTTAAAGACCTCCCACCGAGGGAGCTAGAGGATGATGGCTCTTTTGGAGGTAGAAAAAAGTAGTTTCATAACTATCACAGTCGCCTAATGCAGATTCGAAAATTGGGGAATTGGAATGGTGATTTAGAGGATTCACATGAGATAGTTGTGAGGTACATAATTTATTTGGATAGAGTTGAACAACCGAATTTTAGGGAAAAATAACTCATAGAGAAAAGGTAATTTGAGAGATTTCTTGGAGAAAAATAGAACTTTTTATAAGATGCATGTTTTTACCTTTTTTCAAAAGGAATGGAGAGGTAGTCTATATAAATTCGGTCTTGCCTATTGTCAAATAAGAATGAGTAGTTTCATCCTTTAAAAATTAATAAAATATATATTAAAATTTAGTTTTTTAGTTTGCTGATTAAACTTTCTTTAATTATTAAGTTATCTGATATTTACGAATATCAAAAAAATTATTTGAATTACATGAATTTAAGTAGTCGGCTATGACTAAATTCGGATCAAGAATCGAAACTACTAGTTGTGAGGCCCACCCTTTGGTGGCTTCGATATTGGCATTATTGGACCATGATTGAATTCTAGGGCTGTATAAGTTTTTAAAGTTATTAGTATTAACACATGATGATGTTATTAGAATATGTCAAATGTGGAGTGCATCTGTAGAGCAGTTTGATTTTAATATATGCATATGATGAGGACAAAAATTTTGATAGTTAATTAGGTATTTTGATTTCCATGTGATTATAGTGGGTTAATTGATGCTTTGACTTTATAAACATGAAATTCAACTATATCGTGAATTATTAAATTATCAAATTTATTAGAAGTAGCACCCTGTCGGGTTTATGCTTCTAGAAAGGAGCACTTGGTTTGGATTTTGATAGCTACCTTTGTTCATTTGAAATAATATTAGAACTGTTATAAAATGAAGAACGATTAAAGTTGAATGTAAATCTTGACTGTGGATTCGCATGGTCATTGAAATATCCCAAATGTCTAGTTGGCATAAAAGTGCATGTAGCATATTTGAAGTTTTAAAATCTCTGATCATGGATGCTATCACTTTTTAATTCACAAAAAGGAATGGACTAAAGGGATGAGATTATTAAAGTTGTAAGATTGAAAATATTTATTACCTTATTGGGCTTAGTTTTCCTCCAATGATTATAATCCTTCTAAAGATGGCAAAGCTCGAAATATGTTAATAGTAATCTAATCGTGTCGCTTCTTCCTTTTTTGAGAAAGTCCAACTTTTCCAAAAGATTTGTGGGTATAAAAAATTACGGAAATCGATATGAGAAAAGATTAGAGTTGATCAACCTATGAGCTTCTGAAGAAGAACAACATGCGAAGGATTTGTGAAGTTGGAGGGGTTTCAAATTAATTCATGGCCATGTAGAACGGCCACAATCTACTTCTTTCAAAGAAGTTCACATTCTCTAAGAACCTGAGGGAAGTGAAAATGGATGGGATGAGTTCTATTGTAACTTACAAGATGATAGAAAAGGATACTGTAATCAGTTGCTAGGGGTGAAAGGTTAAGAGAAACCATAAATATCAGGACATCCCTAGCCTACATCAAGGCTTAATATACTACCTTCACCAAATCTATTTGCATACAACCTCTCCTATGCTCTAATCTGGCCTAATTTTGGTATCAAAGAGATCAAAGTGAAAGATGGCTTCAAGAGCCCTCAAAATTACCAAGAAACCCCTTAGAATTTCTAGTGGTTTTGGAATGGCTTCCACATAAGCATTCAATCTCCCTAAAAATTCCCAAAAGGGCAATTCCCATATCGAGAAAGATAAAAAAGGGAATGCCCTAGAGATAAAGAGCTAAAAATTGTGTCAAAAGAAGATAATGTTAACAGTAGACTGCATGTAGAATTACAATCTCTCTTGGGATACCAATTTGAAACTGAGGAAAGAAGTAAAGATAAAAATGAAAAACACGTTAAAAATCGAAAAAATAGAAAAGGCAAATCTAAAAAATGAAAGGGTAATGAAGGAGAGTAAGAAGAGGAGATCGACATTAATTGTGGTAATTAATATCCAAGACAAAGAAATTTGAAACTAAAACGATGACACATATATGATAACTAACACTTTGAAAGTGATATTGTACTCAGTTGAGGAAAGAAAAGGTCAAGTATTTGACCTACCTACAAAATATTTCACTTTGGACCTATCCCTTAAAGACGTCTCCAAATCATAGTATCTTATCATCGTGGAGGAGGAGGACTTGGAAACCAGCTTGGCTTCCATAGCACCAGATCCCACCCCGCTTATTTAAACTTCACAAAGAAACAAGAGTGTTAAGCATGGTGAAGAGGAGGATAACGATGACTATGAGATGGAGGTAAAACAAGGTAGACTGAAAGAGAAAACAAATTTATTGGGCAATAGAGATTCTCAATTTGGGGACTCAATTTTCCATTTTCTTGCTATCATTAAGGACCTAATGGATTTATTCTATGACTTCTCGACCTATTTGGCTGAGTATCGCAATAGGCATAAGTCTAGGATGGAACAAAAAAGGCACAAAGAAAAAAGAAATTGAACCAAATATGGAAGGTGAAAAGAGGCAAAGAGGGTGCTACTTGAGAGAACTAGAATTCAAGACTAAAATTGGTCATGAAAGAGTTTGATGCTCTTATGAGCCTCCATAATATGAAGTCTACATAGTTTTTCGTGGTTTGTTATTTTGGTAGTGTTGGGGTTGTGTTGGTGCAATAACTTGTTTGTTATTGAGCTTCTCTGTTTTAATATTCTAACTTTGGGCATGGGACCCTCTTCCCACCTTATCTAATCAAAAACAAATTTTGTGTACACTTTTAATATTACAAATCAATGTTAGATGTGGTTAAAAAACATTAAAATATAGTCAGGTCATAGTATGATGTTGCATTGGACTATGTTGGTAGTGAAGAATTAAATTGTTTACGAGTTTATTTTTATCAAATGAATTGTGGAAATCTCATATCTTTAATTAAATTGTTATCAAATGTATGATTATGTGTGTATCTTATTTCAATTTATATTGGAAATAAATTTTTTTTTATTTGAGCGTGTAGGAAATTTTCATAGCTAATATAAATTGGAGTTCCCTAAGAGAATCCTAGTCATTTTCAATTCCTAGTGAAGCCTTGACCTTAGTTAATGATAGGGACTAAGGTCTCTGATTTTAGTAATTGTTGTAATGTGATGTATTTTGTGTTTTAAATATAGTTTTATTTTATTTTGATATTTGAGTAAGTTAGCATTTGCGTCCAGCGGCATCCTTATGGAAAGATAGATTTCACACTGAGTAGGTTTTTGAATGACTTTCAAGTGTTTGTTTCATCTATTTATAAGTGTACACAGACCCATACTGAAACACTTAGGAGATGGAGGTAAAACAAGGTAGACTGAAAGAGAAAATAAATTTATTAGGCGATAGAGTTTCTCAATTTGGGGACTCATTTTTTTCATTTTCTTACTATCATTAAGGACCTAATGGATTTTTTCTATGACTTCTCGATCTTTTTGACTGACTATCGCAATAGGCATAAGTCAAGGATGGAACAAAAAAGGCAAAAAGAAAAAAGAAATCAAACTAAATATGGAAGGTGAAAAGAAGCAACGAGGGTACTGCTTGAGAGAGCTATAATTAAAGACAAAAATTGGTCATGAAAGAGTCAAATGCTCTTATGAGCCTCCATAATATGAAGTCTAAATATTTTTTCGTGGTTTGTTATTTTGGTAGTTTTGCGGTTGTGTCGGCGCAGTAACTTGTTTGTTATTGAACTTCTTTATTCTAGTATTCTAACTTTGGTTGTGGGACCCTCTTCCCACCTTATCCAATCAAAAACAAATTTTATCTACACTTTTTATATTACAAATCAATGTCAGATTTCGTTAATAAACATTAAAATATAATCAAGTTATAGTACGATGTTGTATTGGACTATGTTGGTCGTGAAGAATTATTTTTTTATCAAATGTATGATTATGTGTGCATTTTATTTCAACCTATATTGGAAATTTATTTATTTTCTTTGAGTGTGTAGGAAATTTTCATAGCTAATAGAAATTGGAGTTTCCTAAGAAAATCCTATTCATTTTAAATTCTTAGTGAAGCCTTGACCTTAGTTAATGATAGGGACTAAGGTCTTTGATTTTAGCAATTGTTGTAATGTGATGTATTTTTTTTTTTAAATATATTTTTGTTTTGTTTTTATATATGAGTAAGTTAGTATCTGCGCCCAGTGGCATCCTTATAGAAAAAATAGGTGTTATGTTGAGCATTTTTTTGAATGATTTTAAAGTGTCGGTTTCATCTATTTTTGAGTGTATTTAGGCCCATAAAGAAACACTTATGAGTTGGGTACCTTTTTGGGAATTAGTCCATGGGATTTTGCCATCATTTGATCTTGTCCAAGTCTCTTAGAAAAAAGGTGTCGAAAGTCTAACTTGCGGGTGACAGTAAGTAAATTACCACTTTCAAATCCACTCCAACAATTTTATGAATGGTGCTTCCGCATGCCTCACACATATGAGTGGATCCAAAGGATCCTATTGGGGAAGAGTATACAATATTATTCCTCTCATCCCAATGCTCTCACACGTAGGAGCATTTGTGATATCCACATACCCTTAGGTTTTGGTGAGAAGGGGTTAGAGGAGGTGAATGAGATCAATGTGGTACCTCCTGACCAGGGGAGGGGAGGTCATATGACACATATTGTATATACCATTCTAAGAGTCTTTGTATGGCTTATTATTTTATTTTTTGCATCTTTCTTTTTGGGATTTTTTGGGAGGCTTTGTGGAAGGACTCAAAAGAGTCTTTGAGAAATTTCTATCAAACCCTCCTCATCTATTAAGGAAATATTTTGATATGATTCAATCTTTAGAATGCTATATTCCATTTTGTTGTAAATATGTTAGTGGAGGCTTTTGATTTGATTTTTAAATTTCATCTTTCTATGTCTTTTCTTATGTATATGACACGTGTGTGAGGGTTTAGGCTCTCCCAAGTTGATCAGAGAAACTCATGTGTAGGGTGAGGGATATGTGGAACCTCCAAGGGAACGATTTTTTCTCGTTGAGAAGGAGATTTCTTGGGTATGAGTATCCTTGATTCTTTTGGAAAATCTGTGGAAAAATGGTTCGATATAATTTAGAAGGGATGTGAATTATATGGTGTTGGACTCCCTTAATGGATTTTACATCTGCGTGGAGTATTTATATTGGGAAATCAAGTTTCTCATGGGCCTCTTAGCTTGGGGGTTGGTTGTGAGAAAGCCCAAATGTTGGAAGGTGAGCTCTCCATTGGCTTGTTTAAAAATTGTGTTTTGTAAGATTTTTTGTGGAATCAAATGGGGTGCTACCTTGACATTGGAATGAAAATATTCATTCTCACGTTTGGGTTAGAATTTTTATTACATTTTTTAAATGGGTTGGAGTAAGTTGTTAAAAATTTTATCAAATGGGTCCCTTGTAATGTTGTGTATATCAAGTTGATAAATGATGATGTTGTTGTGTTTAGAAGCGATTATATTTTACTTTTCTAAAAAATATACATATTGTTTAAGGGCTGAGTTTGTTTAAGAAATAACTTAGCGCTTGTGATAATTTGCATTTCATACATTTAAAAGTTATTGATACTTAATGAACAAATTAAAGTTATTAGTAATAGTGGATTAAATTAGCTTTAAGAGTGTGAAATTTTCATGCACTTTTCTTAATATTTTTAGTTAATAAAGTGAAGGGGATGTTTATCACGCAAATATTGTTCTCTTTGTTATCCTACAAAATAAAAAAACTTGCTCTACTTAAACTTTGGTTTAAAATTAAAAATAGTTATTTGTAATTAGATGTGTATGTTCACCTATTTAAAAATATATATTTTATACAAAGTATATTTACCTTTGTAAACACACACACACAGCAAACTTGAGTTTGGGTTTCTAGTGTTACCATATCGGTTAAGGCCCCATTAAGCGGGTTTAGCATGATAATTAATTCTTTTAAGAGAATTTAATTTAATATAACTTTAGGAAATGAAAAACCTTAGGTGGAGTTGGTGTGCTAGGTTTTAGGATTTAACATGTCTTGGAATCGTTTAAATGTGATGTGGCCTCTCAAATTAATTAGTCAAGTGAAATAATTTAATTTATCTAATTGATAGTGAATGGTAATTAATTAAATTAAATCTGAAATCAAAGTGTAGTATACTTTTATTTCAAAAATTTGGTTTTAAAAGAAAGTAAAATATCAGCTTAGGATTGAGAAAATTCACTCTTTATTTCGTTTTAATTTAGTTGAGTTGGACTCTTCAGAAGAATAAACTATCGTTGTGGCTAATATTTAGTTAAAACAAACAGTATATTTACTTATTAAAAATATTTAATAGAAAATTATCATTTATTCGTTTGCCGCATTTAATCTCTTTATATATCATTGGTAATTAGTTAAAATTTGTTAAATTTATATATAATTTAGCTTAGTTAGGGTTTACTTAGCTATAGGTGTTAGGTCACGCCATAGAGGCCCGACCGGTTCACTACCAATTAGGAATTAGAGGGAATGTTGCCTTCAGGAGTTCCTCCCTTGAGACATGTTGCATAAGGGTTCCAAATCTCGATCACCTTATCATTCTTGTTTTACGTTGTGCGAAATGAGTGTCATAACGCCCACTCGTCTTATTCCTTTTCTCACCTCGTCTAGCATGAGTCCTATGACGTTGAGTATGTAACATATACATGCACATGCCACGATGAATTTGCCTTGTACACCAAGTTCATCCTTTCAATCACAAAACAACCCATTCTCTTATTTATTTATTTAAATTCTCGCAACCAAACTCTATAATTAACATGAATCCTTAATATTATAAACCAAAAATATTAATGATAATTTAGAACTATTCTTTGTTTTAAAGGCTCACGAATATAACACGTATATTTTTATAATAAAACTGAGATTATCCTACCCGAGCGTAAAAAGGTTTTCAAGAAAGACGCAATATAAAGCATGCATGGACGGTGTTTGTGTCAACATCCAAGAAAATTTCCTCTTTTACCAATTCTGAGACGGCTGAGAAAAATGTATATATTAGTTCCTTTGAAGAAGGCCATCGCTCCAATAAAGTCTAATCGTTTCCACATTACTAAATTAATGGCGGTGGCGAGAATATGAGGAAGAATACGTCTAAGGCAGGAGGTAAGCTGATCTTCAGATAAGCATATGCAGCAGAAGATAGAAAATTTCAACGATAATGAAAGAATGGTGAGAATACATCTGCGGTAGCAGGTGAGATAGCCATATGCTGCAGCAAGACTTACTCTGACGTATCGAAAAGAGCAACAACTCTGGAAGTATATTATTATAATATTACAAGGATTGGTGATTTAATATACGGAGTGAAGATGAATTAGTCATAAGGTTTGGGCTATATAAAGCTTGTAATGGGCTTGTAACACACATTCATATCCTTCTGAGCTCTTGTACTATCTGCGTTTCTATTATAATGGCTAACCGAATGATTTACTTCACACTGGGACTTTTTCTGTTGATATGTTGTTACAGCGACAGGGTCATGGCAGGGGATTCCGATCCCTTGCAAGATTTCTGCGTTGCAGATGAGGAAAGCAAAGGTGAGTAAAAAACTTTATACATAAACAATGGTAATGATTTGCTTATTAGACGAGTCGAGTTAGTAATAGATTGATTTGATTTTGCTTTAAACAGTTTTGGTGAACGGGTTCGTTTGCAAAGACCCAATGCAAGTTTCAGCAGACGACTTCTTCTTCCGGGGACTTGGGCAGGCAGGGAACACCGACAATGATGTGGGCTCCAACGTAACGATGGCGAACGTTAAACAGATACCAGGCCTCAATACGTTGGGAATATCGTTGGTCCGCATCGACTACGCAGTGGGTGGAATAAATCCTCCTCACACACACCCAAGAGCCACCGAAGTTCTTGTTTTACTGGAAGGCCAGCTTCTTGTGGGTTTCATTGACACCAACAACAAGTTTTTCAGCAAAACGTTGGAGAAGGGAGATGTGTTTGTGTTTCCAAAGGCACTTGTGCATTTCCAGCAGAATGTGGGGCATGAAAATGCGGTGGCCATATCTGCATTGAGCAGCCAGCTTCCGGGAGTTCAGACAATCGCCAACTCTCTGTTTGCAGCGGATCCTCCTCTCCCAGATTCCGTATTGGCCAAGGCCTTCCGCATCACACAGGAAGTTGTGGATTACATTCAGAAGAAATTCGCATAAGAATTTGCTGTGTTCTATCAAACAAAACAATCAAGAGGGGACCAAGTCTTTCCCAAATTCTTTTTCCTTGCCGTTCAATAAAACAATCTTTCTAGAGTTATTGCCGTCCTCTTCTGCTATTCATAGCATCTGTTTTGAACATGACTATATCCTCCGCATATTCCAAAGATGAAGGATTAATTTGAAGCATCTGAAGGCATTTATGAATATTTTATACAAGAGCATCCTTGTATTAGGTATACATTCATTTGCAACATGTTAACAATATATTCTTTAACATAAATATTGCAGGAACAACAACAAACAAAGTGCTTGACTTGGATAGAATGAGTAACACTATAATTCTTGCATGCCAATCTGTCAAGGGTGTTCTTTAACATAGTCTTAACCTCATTTTAGCTCTGACATAAAAGGTGAATGGTTTGGAAGTAGGAAATAGTTATTGGGAAATATAATTAGTAGTTGTTCTTCAAATCACCCTCACAATCATCCAATGCTTCAAGACTCCCCATCAAAGAAGTCATTCCAGAAGGTTAGGGACTCTCCTCAAGATAAGAATGATTGCTCTAATAAATATAGTATACCTTCGATGGAATGCAATACGGTTTCATTATGTCTAAATTCCAAGAAAATCCATAGAACTAGAATATCCATTGCATCCAATATCGCAATATTTTATCGGGGATAATATGATAACCTTGACACATATTACACCTATTCTTACATCAATCTACCTACATAAGGGTTATGATTGAGGGGCCTCTTGTATTAAACATTTCTAATAAGTTGGAATGACATGGAAAATCTAAGACAGTGAAGATAGATTATTGATAATAACACAATTCATTTACATGGTGTTAATTATGAGGGTAATTAATTTATGGCTTCCCAAAATAAGCTTTTCTAAATCTCCCCTAATTCATTCCTACGTTATAATAAATATGTCAATGTGGATGTTATGTATGAAGATCTAAATACTAAAGGGAAAAAGGATAATGCTCATGTTGATTTTAAAAACTTTGTATGTAATATTAAAAATATGATTAGTTGAAAAATTTAGCAATATATTACCTTGTTCAATCATAAACTATCAGTTCGGTTACAAAAAAAATTCCTCAAACCATTTCCTCCTTGTATAAGCATTTCTATAGATCATCAAATATGATAACCAATAATTTAACCATAGGTTTCCTATCAAAGCAAATGCAAATCTGCATATGTGAATAAGCACAATAGGATAGGAAAATATTGTTGTCGTAGGCCATGTATGTTTCATGCGGGAAAAATATTATTGTTGCAAGCCTAAGAGGTGCATAAAGGAGCTCCTTGGATCCATGGATATGCAGGTGTAAGTTTGAGAAATATGTGAAGGCGGAGGATATTTTCATATTGAAGCCATTTGCTAATTGATATGAGGAAGATAAAAGTGTCGTCATATTGAGAAGTTGTCAATTACACTGTAATGAAGAATAAGATAATAGATATAACTGATACATTATCGGTGAGATATGTCAATTTTATAATCTTCTATTTTTCCTATGTATTTTTAGGGGTTCAAATGAATAAAGCTTCATATATAGCCCCTCTAGCGATCAGTTCATTGTGAAGCTTAAAAGCCTCTTCCGTCATGCCTTGGATGTCTATACCTCAAATAATCTAGTAATATGAGAAGTTTCATTGCGCTTGCATCCATCTCCAACTGTATCGATCAATATATTAATTATCAAGCCCATTCTACATTGTTCACATAGATAACAAATAAGGCTATTGTAAGATGACACATTGCTCTGATAGATTGTGCTTATGATCTTTTCTTTAGCATGTCTAATGCCACATATGTGATCCCTTGCCTACGCAAATAGGGAGTCAATGAGGTATAAGTAATTACTTGATCATGTTCCACGAGGAATCTATTTATTCACCGGGTTTCTCGTCTCTCTATGAAAGATTCGCACGTCAATCATATGAGTCCTGCAAATAGTGGTGGTTCACTAGCACAAATAATTCATGACATTCACTAAACCTAGGGTTCTCTCTCAAGGTCATTGTGGTTAATGCTACACCAAAATAGAATAATGTGGCTTTGGTTATTTATGTACAAGATTCAAGTTGGGAAAATCCAAAATATTGGAAAATGTAGACAAAATGCATGACCCAATGGTGAGCAATATCTCCGATATTTTTTATGTTTTGCAAGAACTTGAGTTATTGTTCATTATTTGAGTAAGTGGTCTTAATAACATGCATCCAAATAAAAGAGAGTGATTGCAAATTCTAGAATTGAGGTAGATCTTCAAAGGAAAGGACAAAACAATAGCGGACATGTTGCATCGAGTTGAGCCATATGTGACCTTAGATATCCAAATTTAAAAAATGTAAAAGAGACAATTTACATTAAATGATATAGAACTCTAGATAACCAATAGATTTATTTGACTCACAAATTTGTCATTGAAGAGGTTTTAGGTCAATACAATACAACTAATTCAGGTCAATAATCTATTGTTGCAAGTCTTTACAAATATGATGTCATTTCCTATCACCGACTCATCCATAGGTGATCATTCCTTTGGTTTTAGCTTGACGATCTATCTAGATCACATACCGGTTCCATAATTTGCATCGTAAGATCTTTTATATTGGTTCCATCATTCTAATATATCTCCACTTGCACTAAAATCAGGAATCCCCATTAAAAATAGGGTTTTAAGGAAATATATTTCAATAGAACATGCTCTATCCATATTGTTGACACAAATTTGAGTCAATCATTTCATAATTTTTTCACCCTCAAATCCAAAAATATAAACTAGTGATAAATTTTTACAACCTTTCGAAAAATATAAAAATATAAGAAAATCATGTGCTAACTGACTGAGGAGAAAATTTATGAAAACCCCTAAAATTGTAATGAGTTACTCAAAATGAATTCAAATCTAGACTTCTGGTGGATCAATGTGCCCTTGTTTAACCACCTAGAATAAATAAAAACAACGATCACTGTTTTGCAACACTAAGAGTGAATTTTGTGGAACCCCTAAGTTCACAATAGCTACCTCAAATATGCTAAAAATCAATATTGTAATAGACTGGACAAGTTCTTGATTAAAAGCCTCTATGAATTATAATTTTCTTTTGTCAAATCGAGAGAGATATGAGCTTCACATGTTGACCTTCTTAATTGATATACAAAAATAGAATAATGCCTTGAGGTCCGATAACAGTTTATAATATTCCTTATGGAAGAATTCGCTACATACTATATCTCCAAGAGACTCCAAATGCAATGTCGTATTCAACACATGTCTTTGCAATGACAATCGTGTCCTATATCTAGAACTCCTAGCAATATAACTGAGGTGTAAACCACTAAATTCATCTAGGCCTCCTAATTATCTAATATAGCTTATGACCAATTATAACTAATTTAAGGTATGTGTACCACATGTTGGCATATGCATTGAATAACATACATTATAATATCATATCCTTGGCTACATAATATATTTCGCATACTCCAAACAATATGATTTGACAAGCACTTTATAATAGTAGAGGAAATGAAGATAAACAAGGATAATGAATGAAAACATATAAAGTTGCTATTATTAAGACCAATATTCGAAATCTTCATCATGCTTGACTGGTTCGCCTACATATGAACTTGATCTACAGAAGATGGGGATGTGTAAATAATTTTCTCTACAACTAGATGAGCCCCATACAAGACAAAAAGATGAACAGTCTGGAGAGATCTTAGATTGATATTACTTTAGTTATTGTGTGTTAGATGTGTTTTAATTCCTCTAGATGCAACTTAATCACGCACTTGTAATTATACATATACCCGTTCAGGTCATGTCCAAATAAATAATTTCATTGAAACATCTATTCTCATATTGGTGACATGTAGAAGATGATTGTTGCAATAGTCAAGCATGTGGATTAAGCGAGTCTTCCTTATAATGCAAGCTAGTGAATTGTGAGCGTTCTAGAAAAGGTCCAAAATGTATTTGAAAGGTCATTAAGCATTTGGCTTGTAAAACTTCTGAGATGATAATGGACTAAGCACCTCACCTTTTCAGCATTTTGTTATTAGGATAAAACAAGTTTTGAAGGGGCCCCAAACCCCTTTACAAACAGAGGGTTTGCATTGAGAAATGGACCAGACTACCTGACAGTGGACAACAGGTTTTAAAAAGGACCTGAAACCTTCTAGACTTACGGGCATCCACCAATCAAAATATGAACATCACAAAACAGGATGGCACAACCATAAGCTCGAAAACAACAAACAAAACATCTCAAAAAACAGAGAACGAGGGTTTTTCTGGCACCCTCGGCCAACTAGAAGCGTTTTCCTAGGCTCCCTCAACTTGTAATAGATTCGTAGGACCACATAAAGCCACAAAGACCAATGCTAACCAAAAACCAACATTGGCCAAACTTGGCCCTTGAAAACTGCTAGCATCCAACCTGTCCCTACAAGAAACAAAAAACATGGGGTTTTTCTGAGCTCCCTCAACCACCGTGGGTTTTATCATGGCTCCAAAAACCATATGCTTTAAAATATGCCATACTGAGAGAAACTTGCCCAACAACCAACTCTCCACCTCTATAGGAGACACACAAGAGTCAGCAAGAAGATCGGCATCAACATCCTTACAGCCAAGAAGAGGGGCCCCATCAACACCCCAACGACACTTCCAGGAAACACCAAAAACATCATACTCCACCTCAATAGGAGACAAGTCAACTCCAACTACATCCATCTCCCCCTCAATAGAAGGGAACCTTCCACAGAGAATCCCACGGACCCGAAAAAAACAGCACTCCAAAACAGCCCAACTCGCAAGAAACCAAACAAGCAGACCAAAAACATCATGTGTTTCAAGACCGATACACAGAGGGAACTGCCCGAAGCCCATTCGGAAGGTAAATAACACCTCAAGGACCACCAAATAGTTACATGAGCCACAAGAATCATTATACTCTTTGTGGCACTATTGGTCTTGTGGATTTAGAGGAATCACATTATTGTATGGAACATAAAAGGGTGCGAGGATAGCATTGTTGGTATTTATGAGAGAATGTACACAATTTCAAGAGAAGTGAAATATGAAGATAGAACCAAAAAAAAATTCCTTCATATCAATGTTGGCTTCAGTAGTACCACATTTATATCAACGTAATATGCAATATTTTGTACTTAAATAAATATTGGTTTCCGTGGCATGTTGAATTATACCATCCCGTAAATTAAGTTAAATATCAAAATGGAGGAAACAAGATCATAACATTAACCAATGCCAATGACATTAGGAATAAGAAAAGGCCTAGTTGTTATCTTTAAGGAAGAGCTAGGAACTTAGGTTCCTTTTCCTTTTGTTGCGAGGGATTGAGATTTTTTCTAAATCATGAGAATGAATCTAAATGGCATTGATGCATGAATTAATATCTGTTCATTTTGAGAATCTTTGTTACCAATTTACATAATCAAATAAAAGGAGTATAGCCATAATTTCCCAGTTTTGGCAAATGAGGCTCACACATTCATTTTCCTAATTGTTTGCAGCTCACAAGTATGCAAGCATCTCCCATGCTAGACTTATCAAATTCCTAAGACTTGGCTCAATTTTTGCAAAGCCAACTGAGAAAATTCAGATGAAAGTAGATATGAGAAGCATTATTTCAGTACAGCCACTTCAACCTTTCTAATGTGACAAGATTTTGGAGTCCTATTTTTAGAGGACCTGCGAATTGCAACGAATGTTGATCTACCAGGTATGTCACGTTCAATAAGATATGTAAAGTAGGAAAAAAAAAAAAAAAAAAAAAGGGAGTTAATTATATATTATTTTTAAAATATAGTTTGGGGAAGAAATATATTGCAGTTAATGTCACCATGAAGCTTTATGCCTGTACTTTTTATTTGATACGTACAGAACAAATTCACTTTTTTAGGATTTGGTTTAAGTCTGGTCTAATATCAATTTTCTAAAATTTTATTAATCGCACATAGCAGCCCCGACATGCTTAGCGGTTACATGAACAATGGTTAAAAGTAAATGATATGTTGTAAATTGTGGTGTTTGCAACCTAGATATAGAGATTGGTAGTTAGAATGAAACTTTAACAATTTGCACATGATTGGAAATGGCATATTCTAATACCACAACGAAGATGTAATCTGTGAACCTTACCCTTCACAAATTGAAACTTGTAAATAAAGAAATGTGTAGTTGTACAGTGATAGATTAACAAAGAAAGACAAATCATAATTTCTAATCTATTTTTGAATTTGGCTCAAATGATCGAATCTGTGAATGCAAAAAAATTTATGTGAAGTAGATTGCTAGAATTTAATTGGAGATCTTTGGAAAAAAACAAATTCTTATTTTAACAGTTGAGTATAACTGATTACAACACAAATTACCAACCATGTTTTGCATTGAAGAGTAGGAGCTCTTTGGTAACACTTGCAATGAAATATTCAATTATTTCCAATTGATATTGCATGCAAGCAAGAGAAATTTGGTATACTTGGAATGAAAAGTTAATTATTTTGAATCCACATTGTATGTAATCAGTTCTATTCTCATTTTTTGATTACTACATATGCATTGTGCCTCATGTGTATGTTGGTATGTAATAGTAGGGGGATATGTGAATATCAACAAGGCAACGAACCCTTGATACAACAATGAATGGGAGGCCCTTCTGACCGTCATCTCTAGTGTTGATTGTTTCTTTTTCTATCATTAGCCCATGAAATTTATATATTTCTAATGAATACACTTTAAGGGGAAGTTGGTAGAACCCACCTTTATTTATTTGGATCTCAATGTGATACAATTATTTCGAGTGCAACTAGTCATCTCATTGATAAATTTTCTAGCATGAGGCATGCAGATGTTTGAATGTGTGGGTTGAACAATTGGACTCTATGAAATCAATAACAGATACCTATAAAAGTTGGTGGTAATACGAGCATACCAATTTTTTCTAGTATCAAATTCACAAAGAACAATCATGCCAAATCCATTCATTTGAACACCTATATTGAGGTAGACTTGATAGGATTTTACATTCTTCAAGATTGTGGTGTTGCATTCTATCTTGACCGTTGCAAGATATCTCATTACTATGTGAATGGTCTGCTAGAAAAATCATAGAGTCTTATATATCATTTCAATTGAACTGGTGGAGAACCAATTAAATATGTGTTTCTCTCAGATGTATTTATATTTCAACTATTCTTAATTCACATTCAATTCAATGATCAAAGATAAAGTTTTTAGCAATGAAGTTGTAAAATTACTACTAATTATATAAGAGTTTTATGGGAGCTCCTCAATCAACAATTTGAGTGGATGGCATACTGGGTTTAGGCAAAATCTAGTGATCACAAGTTACACATATTTCTAAAAATCTGATGTGATTTTAAACTCTTAATGTTATTTGAGTGTCTCACAATGGATGCACATGTTAAGGTTATAGTTGACAGATATTTGTTAGGTTTCACAAATTATTACGTACTTTTCCACAAATAAAGTGTTGCAACATTTTCTTTCTAAATTCTTTGGATTAAGGTGGAACATTATCAACTAAATTTCACTATGAAAGAGTATTGTTATTGATTTGAGAATAATCTTGAACATCTTGATGTAGAGTAGATATATCCTAGACTATGAGAGGTGCATGTTTGACAAAGGAGTACATATTCATGTAGAATTTAATGAATGACAATATGGATTAGATGGGAGATATCGTAGAGGTGGACCTGGAAACCATGCGATTAGAAGGTAGCTTTCACACAAGGAGGTTTAAATTGACAACCATGCCATGTGTCAAGAGGAGAGGATAAAGGAGATGGCTTTGGGATGGGAAACAACGTGCTAATAGTTACTAATAGTTAAAATTCCCATGTTTTCTCTAGGGTTCAAGTCAATTGGTTGGATTGATTCACAACAACAAGAACCTATGGGGCACACAAATGGAGCTAAAAAAATTTGGGGCTCTGTTAGAGGTAAACAAGCCTAGTTTCACACTTGTTGTACAATTGTATCATGTAGATTACAAAATTGGAATTCGCAAGGCTGATCTAGAGGCCTCGCATGACATATTTGTGTGGTGCATAATTGATATAGATAGCATTGAACAACTTGATTTTAAGGGAAAAATACTTATAGGTAAGAGGTAATTTGAAAGATTCATAGGAGAAAAAGAGAAATTTCTATAAGATCCATCATTGCTTGTATTTATTTTAAAAGAAATGGTGAAGCATGCTATAGAAACTAGGTTTTGTCTATTGTTAATAATAATTTGTATATGTATGCTTTATTGAAATCAAAAGGGGGAAAATTGTTTTTTTGTTAAAACTTATTTTTAATTATTGAATTATTTGATGTTAAGGAATAATTAAATTTTTAGGCTGTAATGTCGTAAATCGCATACATTCGCAACTTCACCTACGTTTTGTGTGTACTTTGGTGTCCATTCGCTTAATATTTTTGTAGGCTCATTTTAGTACTTACATAAGCCTTCTTCTTTACCAAGGTGCTCAGGCCGCATTTCTCATGGACATTGGTTTATGTCACCTTTGCATTAGTCCTATATTTTCTTTTCTCCCAAAATTTTTGAACGTATATTATCTAGATACGAGTTTTTCACACGGACATTTGCACATCATGATAGCATCCTACAAAAAAAAATATCCAAGCATTTCTAAACAAAATTCAACTTTTTAGCTTTATAGGGCAGTTGCAATATTTCGAGATGAATCTAAATGACTCATCAGTATTTTTTCATTCCCTACTCTCTTTATGAACCTTTCTTTTATTTGGCCTGCTCTCTCTTGGCTCTCTCTTTCTCTCTCAATATCTCACACGCTACTCTTAATCTTTTCACGCTACTCTCACGATATTTGTAAAAAGTTGGATTGTGATGTCTCTAAGTAACTCCATTTAGTTTGATTGATTCGCATTAATCAAAATTTAAAGACCTCCCACCGAGGGAGCTAGAGGATGATGGCTCTTTTGGAGGTAGAAAAAAGTAGTTTCATAACTATCACAGTCGCCTAATGCAGATTCTAAAATTGGGGAATTGGAATGGTGATTTAGAGGATTCACATAAGATAGTTGTGAGGTACATAATTTATTTGGATAGAGTTGAACAACCGAATTTTAGGGAAAAATAACTCATAGAGAAAAGGTAATTTGAGAGATTTCTTGGAGAAAAATAGAACTTTTTATAAGATGCATGTTTTTACCTTTTTTCAAAAGGAATGGAGAGGTAGTCTATATAAATTCGGTCTTGCCTATTGTCAAATAAGAATGAGTAGTTTCATCCTTTAAAAATTAATAAAATATATATTAAAATTTAGTTTTTTAGTTTGCTGATTAAACTTTCTTTAATTATTAAGTTATCTGATATTTACGAATATCAAAAAAATTATTTGAATTACATGAATTTAAGTAGTCGGCTATGACTAAATTCGGATCAAGAATCGAAACTACTAGTTGTGAGGCCCACCCTTTGGTGGCTTCGATATTGGCATTATTGGACCATGATTGAATTCTAGGGCTGTATAAGTTTTTAAAGTTATTAGTATTAACACATGATGATGTTATTAGAATATGTCAAATGTGGAGTGCATCTGTAGAGCAGTTTGATTTTAATATATGCATATGATGAGGACAAAAATTTTGATAGTTAATTAGGTATTTTGATTTCCATGTGATTATAGTGGGTTAATTGATGCTTTGACATTATAAACATGAAATTCAACTATATCGTGAATTATTAAATTATCAAATTTATTAGAAGTAGCACCCTGTCGGGTTTATGCTTCTAGAAAGGAGCACTTGGTTTGGATTTTGATAGCTACCTTTGTTCATTTGAAATAATATTAGAACTGTTATAAAATGAAGAACGATTAAAGTTGAATGTAAATCTTGACTGTGGATTCGCATGGTCATTGAAATATCCCAAATGTCTAGTTGGCATAAAAGTGCATGTAGCATATTTGAAGTTTTAAAATCTCTGATCATGGATGCTATCACTTTTTAATTCACAAAAAGGAATGGACTAAAGGGATGAGATTATTAAAGTTGTAAGATTGAAAATATTTATTACCTTATTGGGCTTAGTTTTCCTCCAATGATTATAATCCTTCTAAAGATGGCAAAGCTCGAAATATGTTAATAGTAATCTAATCGTGTCGCTTCTTCCTTTTTTGAGAAAGTCCAACTTTTCCAAAAGATTTGTGGGTATAAAAAATTACGGAAATCGATATGAGAAAAGATTAGAGTTGATCAACCTATGAGCTTCTGAAGAAGAACAACATGCGAAGGATTTGTGAAGTTGGAGGGGTTTCAAATTAATTCATGGCCATGTAGAACGGCCACAATCTACTTCTTTCAAAGAAGTTCACATTCTCTAAGAACCTGAGGGAAGTGAAAATGGATGGGATGAGTTCTATTGTAACTTACAAGATGATAGAAAAGGATACTGTAATCAGTTGCTAGGGGTGAAAGGTTAAGAGAAACCATAAATATCAGGACATCCCTAGCCTACATCAAGGCTTAATATACTACCTTCACCAAATCTATTTGCATACAACCTCTCCTATGCTCTAATCTGGCCTAATTTTGGTATCAAAGAGATCAAAGTGAAAGATGGCTTCAAGAGCCCTCAAAATTACCAAGAAACCCCTTAGAATTTCTAGTGGTTTTGGAATTGCTTCCACATAAGCATTCAATCTCCCTAAAAATTCCCAAAAGGGCAATTCCCATATCGAGAGAGATAAAAAAGGGAATGCCCTAGAGATAAAGAGCTAAAAATTGTGTCAAAAGAAGATAATGTTAACAGTAGACTGCATGTAGAATTACAATCTCTCTTGGGATACCAATTTGAAACTGAGGAAAGAAGTAAAGATAAAAATGAAAAACACGTTAAAAATCGAAAAAATAGAAAAGGCAAATCTAAAAAATGAAAGGGTAATGAAGGAGAGTAAGAAGAGGAGATCGACATTAATTGTGGTAATTAATATCCAAGACAAAGAAATTTGAAACTAAAACGATGACACATATATGATAACTAACACTTTGAAAGTGATATTGTACTCAGTTGAGGAAAGAAAAGGTCAAGTATTTGACCTACCTACAAAATATTTCACTTTGGACCTATCCCTTAAAGACGTCTCCAAATCATAGTATCTTATCATCGTGGAGGAGGAGGACTTGGAAACCAGCTTGGCTTCCATAGCACCAGATCCCACCCCGCTTATTTAAACTTCACAAAGAAACAAGAGTGTTAAGCATGGTGAAGAGGAGGATAACGATGACTATGAGATGGAGGTAAAACAAGGTAGACTGAAAGAGAAAACAAATTTATTGGGCAATAGAGATTCTCAATTTGGGGACTCAATTTTCCATTTTCTTGCTATCATTAAGGACCTAATGGATTTATTCTATGACTTCTCGACCTATTTGGCTGAGTATCGCAATAGGCATAAGTCTAGGATGGAACAAAAAAGGCACAAAGAAAAAAGAAATTGAACCAAATATGGAAGGTGAAAAGAGGCAAAGAGGGTGCTACTTGAGAGAACTAGAATTCAAGACTAAAATTGGTCATGAAAGAGTTTGATGCTCTTATGAGCCTCCATAATATGAAGTCTACATAGTTTTTCGTGGTTTGTTATTTTGGTAGTGTTCGGGTTGTGTTGGTGCAATAACTTGTTTGTTATTGAGCTTCTCTGTTTTAATATTCTAACTTTGGGCATGGGACCCTCTTCCCACCTTATCTAATCAAAAACAAATTTTGTGTACACTTTTAATATTACAAATCAATGTTAGATGTGGTTAAAAAACATTAAAATATAGTCAGGTCATAGTATGATGTTGCATTGGACTATGTTGGTAGTGAAGAATTAAATTGTTTACGAGTTTATTTTTATCAAATGAATTGTGGAAATCTCATATCTTTAATTAAATTGTTATCAAATGTATGATTATGTGTGTATCTTATTTCAAT
Organism: Cryptomeria japonica; assembly: GCF_030272615.1. Taxonomy (NCBI): domain Eukaryota; kingdom Viridiplantae; phylum Streptophyta; class Pinopsida; order Cupressales; family Cupressaceae; genus Cryptomeria; species Cryptomeria japonica. The sequence continues at coordinate 348,661 of NW_026728945.1, forward strand.
TTATATTGGAAATAATTTTTTTTTTTATTTGAGCGTGTAGGAAATTTTCATAGCTAATATAAATTGGAGTTCCCTAAGAGAATCCTAGTCATTTTCAATTCCTAGTGAAGCCTTGACCTTAGTTAATGATAGGGACTAAGGTCTCTGATTTTAGTAATTGTTGTAATGTGATGTATTTTGTGTTTTAAATATAGTTTTATTTTATTTTGATATTTGAGTAAGTTAGCATTTGCGTCCAGCGGCATCCTTATGGAAAGATAGATTTCACACTGAGTAGGTTTTTGAATGACTTTCAAGTGTTTGTTTCATCTATTTATAAGTGTACACAGACCCATACTGAAACACTTAGGAGATGGAGGTAAAACAAGGTAGACTGAAAGAGAAAATAAATTTATTAGGCGATAGAGTTTCTCAATTTGGGGACTCATTTTTTTCATTTTCTTACTATCATTAAGGACCTAATGGATTTTTTCTATGACTTCTCGATCTTTTTGACTGACTATCGCAATAGGCATAAGTCAAGGATGGAACAAAAAAGGCAAAAAGAAAAAAGAAATCAAACTAAATATGGAAGGTGAAAAGAAGCAACGAGGGTACTGCTTGAGAGAGCTATAATTAAAGACAAAAATTGGTCATGAAAGAGTCAAATGCTCTTATGAGCCTCCATAATATGAAGTCTAAATATTTTTTCGTGGTTTGTTATTTTGGTAGTTTTGCGGTTGTGTCGGCGCAGTAACTTGTTTGTTATTGAACTTCTTTATTCTAGTATTCTAACTTTGGTTGTGAGACCCTCTTCCCACCTTATCCAATCAAAAACAAATTTTATCTACACTTTTTATATTACAAATCAATGTCAGATTTCGTTAATAAACATTAAAATATAATCAAGTTATAGTACGATGTTGTATTGGACTATGTTGGTCGTGAAGAATTATTTTTTTATCAAATGTATGATTATGTGTGCATTTTATTTCAACCTATATTGGAAATTTATTTATTTTCTTTGAGTGTGTAGGAAATTTTCATAGCTAATAGAAATTGGAGTTTCCTAAGAAAATCCTATTCATTTTAAATTCTTAGTGAAGCCTTGACCTTAGTTAATGATAGGGACTAAGGTCTTTGATTTTAGCAATTGTTGTAATGTGATGTATTTTTTTTTTTAAATATATTTTTGTTTTGTTTTTATATATGAGTAAGTTAGTATCTGCGCCCAGTGGCATCCTTATAGAAAAAATAGGTGTTATGTTGAGCATTTTTTTGAATGATTTTAAAGTGTCGGTTTCATCTATTTTTGAGTGTATTTAGGCCCATAAAGAAACACTTATGAGTTGGGTACCTTTTTGGGAATTAGTCCATGGGATTTTGCCATCATTTGATCTTGTCCAAGTCTCTTAGAAAAAAGGTGTCGAAAGTCTAACTTGCGGGTGACAGTAAGTAAATTACCACTTTCAAATCCACTCCAACAATTTTATGAATGGTGCTTCCGCATGCCTCACACATATGAGTGGATCCAAAGGATCCTATTGGGGAAGAGTATACAATATTATTCCTCTCATCCCAATGCTCTCACGCGTAGGAGCATTTGTGATATCCACATACCCTTAGGTTTTGGTGAGAAGGGGTTAGAGGAGGTGAATGAGATCAATGTGGTACCTCCTGACCAGGGGAGGGGAGGTCATATGACACATATTGTATATACCATTCTAAGAGTCTTTGTATGGCTTATTATTTTATTTTTTGCATCTTTCTTTTTGGGATTTTTTGGGAGGCTTTGTGGAAGGACTCAAAAGAGTCTTTGAGAAATTTCTATCAAACCCTCCTCATCTATTAAGGAAATATTTTGATATGATTCAATCTTTAGAATGCTATATTCCATTTTGTTGTAAATATGTTAGTGGAGGCTTTTGATTTGATTTTTAAATTTCATCTTTCTATGTCTTTTCTTATGTATATGACACGTGTGTGAGGGTTTAGGCTCTCCCAAGTTGATCAGAGAAACTCATGTGTAGGGTGAGGGATATGTGGAACCTCCAAGGGAACGATTTTTTCTCGTTGAGAAGGAGATTTCTTGGGTATGAGTATCCTTGATTCTTTTGGAAAATCTATGGAAAAATGGTTCGATATAATTTAGAAGGGATGTGAATTATATGGTGTTGGACTCCCTTAATGGATTTTACATCTGCGTGGAGTATTTATATTGGGAAATCAAGTTTCTCATGGGCCTCTTAGCTTGGGGGTTGGTTGTGAGAAAGCCCAAATGTGGAAGGTGAGCTCTCCATTGGCTTGTTTAAAAATTGTGTTTTGTAAGATTTTTTGTGGAATCAAATGGGGTGCTACCTTGACATTGGAATGAAAATATTCATTCTCACGTTTGGGTTAGAATTTTTATTACATTTTTTAAATGGGTTGGAGTAAGTTGTTAAAAATTTTATCAAATGGGTCCCTTGCAATGTTGTGTATATCAAGTTGATAAATGATGATGTTGTTGTGTTTAGAAGCGATTATATTTTACTTTTCTAAAAAATATACATATTGTTTAAGGGCTGAGTTTGTTTAAGAAATAACTTAGCGCTTGTGATAATTTGCATTTCATACATTTAAAAGTTATTGATACTTAATGAACAAATTAAAGTTATTAGTAATAGTGGATTAAATTAGCTTTAAGAGTGTGAAATTTTCATGCACTTTTCTTAATATTTTTAGTTAATAAAGTGAAGGGGATGTTTATCACGCAAATATTGTTCTCTTTGTTATCCTACAAAATAAAAAAACTTGCTCTACTTAAACTTTGGTTTAAAATTAAAAATAGTTATTTGTAATTAGATGTGTATGTTCACCTATTTAAAAATATATATTTTATACAAAGTATATTTACCTTTGTAAACACACACACACAGCAAACTTGAGTTTGGGTTTCTAGTGTTACCATATCGGTTAAGGCCCATTAAGCGGGTTTAGCATGATAATTAATTCTTTTAAGAGAATTTAATTTAATATAACTTTAGGAAATGAAAAACCTTAGGTGGAGTTGGTGTGCTAGGTTTTAGGATTTAACATGTCTTGTAATCGTTTAAATGTGATGTGGCCTCTCAAATTAATTAGTCAAGTGAAATAATTTAATTTATCTAATTGATAGTGAATGGTAATTAATTAAATTAAATCTGAAATCAAAGTGTAGTATACTTTTATTTCAAAAATTTGGTTTTAAAAGAAAGTAAAATATCAGCTTAGGATTGAGAAAATTCACTCTTTATTTCGTTTTAATTTAGTTGAGTTGGACTCTTCAGAAGAATAAACTATCGTTGTGGCTAATATTTAGTTAAAACAAACAGTATATTTACTTATTAAAAATATTTAATAGAAAATTATCATTTATTCGTTTGGCGCATTTAATCTCTTTATATATCATTGGTAATTAGTTAAAATTTGTTAAATTTATATATAATTTAGCTTAGTTAGGGTTTACTTAGCTATAGGTGTTAGGTCACGCCATAGAGGCCCGACCGGTTCACTACCAATTAGGAATTAGAGGGAATGTTGCCTTCAGGAGTTCCTCCCTTGAGACATGTTGCATAAGGGTTCCAAATCTCGATCACCTTATCATTCTTGTTTTACGTTGTGCGAAATGAGTGTCATAACGCCCGCTCATCTTATTCCTTTTCTCACCTCGTCTAGCATGAGTCCTATGACGTTGAGTATGTAACATATACATGCGCATGCCACGATGAATTTGCCTTGTACACCAAGTTCATCCTTTCAATCACAAAACAACCCATTCTCTTATTTATTTATTTAAATTCTCTTGCAACCAAACTCTATAATTAACATGAATCCTTAATATTATAAACCAAAAATATTAATGATAATTTAGAACTATTCTTTGTTTTAAAGGCTCACGAATATAACACATATATTTTTATAATAAAACTGAGATTATCCTACCCGAGCGTAAAAAGGTTTTCAAGAAAGACGCAATATAAAGCATGCATGGACGGTGTTTGTGTCAACATCCAAGAAAATTTCCTCTTTTACCAATTCTGAGACGGCTGAGAAAAATGTATATATTAGTTCCTTTGAAGAAGGCCATCGCTCCAATAAAGTCTAATCGTTTCCACATTACTAAATTAATGGCGGTGGCGAGAATATGAGGAAGAATACGTCTAAGGCAGGAGGTAAGCTGATCTTCAGATAAGCATATGCAGCAGAAGATAGAAAATTTCAACGATAATGAAAGAATGGTGAGAATACATCTGCGGTAGCAGGTGAGATAGCCATATGCTGCAGCAAGACTTACTCTGACGTATCGAAAAGAGCAACAACTCTGGAAGTATATTATTATAATATTACAAGGATTGGTGATTTAATATACGGAGTGAAGATGAATTAGTCATAAGGTTTGGGCTATATAAAGCTTGTAATGGGCTTGTAACACACATTCATATCCTTCTGAGCTCTTGTACTATCTGCGTTTCTATTATAATGGCTAACCGAATGATTTACTTCACACTGGGACTTTTTCTGTTGATATGTTGTTACAGCGACAGGGTCATGGCAGGGGATTCCGATCCCTTGCAAGATTTCTGCGTTGCAGATGAGGAAAGCAAAGGTGAGTAAAAAACTTTATACATAAACAATGGTAATGATTTGCTTATTAGACGAGTCGAGTTAGTAATAGATTGATTTGATTTTGCTTTAAACAGTTTTGGTGAACGGGTTCGTTTGCAAAGACCCAATGCAAGTTTCAGCAGACGACTTCTTCTTCCGGGGACTTGGGCAGGCAGGGAACACCGACAATGATGTGGGCTCCAACGTAACGATGGCGAACGTTAAACAGATACCAGGCCTCAATACGTTGGGAATATCGTTGGTCCGCATCGACTACGCAGTGGGTGGAATAAATCCTCCTCACACACACCCAAGAGCCACCGAAGTTCTTGTTTTACTGGAAGGCCAGCTTCTTGTGGGTTTCATTGACACCAACAACAAGTTTTTCAGCAAAACGTTGGAGAAGGGAGATGTGTTTGTGTTTCCAAAGGCACTTGTGCATTTCCAGCAGAATGTGGGGCATGAAAATGCGGTGGCCATATCTGCATTGAGCAGCCAGCTTCCGGGAGTTCAGACAATCGCCAACTCTCTGTTTGCAGCGGATCCTCCTCTCCCAGATTCCGTATTGGCCAAGGCCTTCCGCATCACACAGGAAGTTGTGGATTACATTCAGAAGAAATTCGCATAAGAATTTGCTGTGTTCTATCAAACAAAACAATCAAGAGGGGACCAAGTCTTTCCCAAATTCTTTTTCCTTGCCGTTCAATAAAACAATCTTTCTAGAGTTATTGCCGTCCTCTTCTGCTATTCATAGCATCTGTTTTGAACATGACTATATCCTCCGCATATTCCAAAGATGAAGGATTAATTTGAAGCATCTGAAGGCATTTATGAATATTTTATACAAGAGCATCCTTGTATTAGGTATACATTCATTTGCAACATGTTAACAATATATTCTTTAACATAAATATTGCAGGAACAACAACAAACAAAGTGCTTGACTTGGATAGAATGAGTAACACTATAATTCTTGCATGCCAATCTGTCAAGGGTGTTCTTTAACATAGTCTTAACCTCATTTTAGCTCTGACATAAAAGGTGAATGGTTTGGAAGTAGGAAATAGTTATTGGGAAATATAATTAGTAGTTGTTCTTCAAATCACCCTCACAATCATCCAATGCTTCAAGACTCCCCATCAAAGAAGTCATTCCAGAAGGTTAGGGACTCTCCTCAAGATAAGAATGATTGCTCTAATAAATGTAGTATACCTTCGATGGAATGCAACACGGTTTCATTATGTCTAAATTCCAAGAAAATCCGTAGAACTAGAATATCCATTGCATCCAATATCGCAATATTTGATCGGGGATAATATGATAACCTTGACACATATCACACCTATTCTTACATCAATCTACCTACATAAGGGTTATGATTGAGGGGCCTCTTGTATTAAACATTTCTAATAAGTTGGAATGACATGGAAAATCTAAGACAGTGAAGATAGATTATTGATAATAACACAATTCATTTACATGGTGTTAATTAATTTATGGCCTCCCAAAATAAGCTTTTCTAAATCTCCCCTAATTCATTCCTACGTTATAATAAATATGTCACTGTGGATGTTATGTATGAAGATCTAAATACTAAAGGGAAAAAGGATAATGCTCATGTTGATTTTAAAAACTTTGTATGTAATATTAAAAATATGATTAGTTGAAAAATTTAGCAATATATTACCTTGCTCAATCATAAACTCCCAGATCGGTTACAAAAAAAATTCCTCAAACCATTTCCTCCTTGTATAAGCATTTCTATAGATCATCAAATATGATAACCAATAATTTAACCATAGGTTTCCTATCAAAGCAAATGCAAATCTGCATATGTGAATAAGCACAATAGGATAGGAAAATATTGTTGTCGTAGGCCATGTATGTTTCATGCTGGAAAAATATTATTGTTGCAAGCCTAAGAGGTGCATAAAGGAGCTCCTTGGATCCATGGATATGCAGGTGTAAGTTTGAGAAATATGTGAAGGCGGAAGGATATTTTCATATTGAAGCCATTTGCTAATTGATATGAGGAAGACAAAAGTGTCGTCATATTGAGAAGTTGTCAATTACACTGTAATGAAGAATAAGATAATAGATATAACTGATACATTATCGGTGAGATATGTCAATTTTATAATCTTCTATTTTTCCTATGTATTTTTAGGGCTTCAAATGAATAAAGCTTCATATATAGCCCCTCTAGCGATCAGTTCATTGTGAAGCTTAAAAGCCTCTTCCGTCATGCCTTGGATGTCTATACCTCAAATAATCTAGTAATATGAGAAGTTTCATTGCGCTTGCATCCATCTCCAACTGTATCGATCAATATATTAATTATCAAGCCCATTCTACATTGTTCACATAGATAACAAATAAGGCTATTGTAAGATGACACATTGCTCTGATAGATTGTGCTTATGATCTTTTCTTTAGCATGTCTAATGCCACATATGTGATCCCTTGCCTACGCAAATAGGGAGTCAATGAGGTATAAGTAATTACTTGATCATGTTCCACGAGGATTCTATTTATTCACCGGGTTTCTCGTCTCTCTATGAAAGATTCGCACGTCAATCATATGAGTCCTGCAAATAGTGGTGGTTCGGGAATCTAAATAGATTTAAACACTAGCACAAATAATTCATGACATTCACTAAACCTAGGGTTCTCTCTCAAGGTCATTGTGGTTAATGCTACACCAAAATAGAATAATGTGGCTTTGGTTATTTATGTACAAGATTCAAGTTGGGAAAATCCAAAATATTGGAAAATGTAGACAAAATGCATGACCCAATGGTGAGCAATATCTCCGATATTTTTTATGTTTTGCAAGAACTTGAGTTATTGTTCATTATTTGAGTAAGTGGTCTTAATAGCATGCATCCAAATAAAAGAGAGTGATTGCAAATTCTAGAATTGAGGTAGATCTTCAAAGGAAAGGACAAAACAATAGTGGACATGTTGCATCGAGTTGAGCCATGTGTGACCTTAGATATCCAAATTTAAAAAATGTAAAAGAGACAATTTACATTAAATGATATAGAACTCTAGATAACCAATAGATTTATTTGACTCACAAATTTGTCATTGAAGAGGTTTTAGGTCAATACAATACAACTAATTCAGGTCAATAATCTATTGTTGCAAGTCTTTACAAATATGATGTCATTTCCTATCACCGAGTCATCCATAGGTGATCATTCCTTTGGTTTTAGCTTGACGATCTATCTAGATCACATACCGGTTCCATAATTTGCATCGTAAGATCTTTTATATTGGTTCCATCATTCTAATATATCTCCACTTGCACTAAAATCAGGAATCCCCATTAAAAATAGGGTTTTAAGGAAATATATTTCAATAGAACATGCTCTATCCATATTGTTGACACAAATTTGAGTCAATCATTTCATAATTTTTTCACCCTCAAATCCAAAAATATAAACTGGTGATAAATTTTTACAACCTTTCGAAAAATATAAAAATATAAGAAAATCATGTGCTAACTGACTGAGGAGAAAATTTATGAAAACCCCTAAAATTGTAATGAGTTACTCAAAATGAATTCAAGTCTAGACTTTTGGTGGATCAATGTGCCCTTGTTTAACCACCTAGAATAAATAAAAACAACAATCACTGTTTTGCAACACTAAGAGTGAATTTTGTGGAACCCCTAAGTTCACAATAGCTACCTCAAATATGCTAAAAATCAATATTGTAATAGACTGGACAAGTTCTTGATTGAAAGCCTCTATGAATTATAATTTTCTTTTGTCAAATCGAGAGAGATATGAGCTTCACATGTTGACCTTCTTAATTGATATACAAAAATAGAATAATGCCTTGAGGTCCGATAACAGTTTATAATATTCCTTATGGAAGAATTCGCTACATACTATATCTCCAAGGGACTCCAAATGCAATGTCGTATTCAACACATGTCTTTGCAATGACAATCGTGTCCTATATCTAGAACTCCTAGCAATATAACTGAGGTGTAAACCACTAAATTCATCTAGGCCTCCTAATTATCTAATATAGCTTATGACCAATTATAACTAATTTAAGGTATGTGTACCACATGTTGGCATATGCATTGAATAATATACATTATAATATCATATCCTTGGCTACATAATATATTTCGCATACTCCAAACAATATGATTTGACAAGCACTTTATAATAGTAGAGGAAATGAAGATAAACAAGGATAATGAATGAAAACATATAAAGTTGCTATTATTAAGACCAATATTCGAAATCTTCATCATGCTTGACTGGTTCGCCTACATATGAACTTGATCTACAGAAGATGGGGATGTGTAAATAATTTTCTCTACAACTAGATGAGCCCCATACAAGACAAAAAGATGAACAGTCTGGAGAGATCTTAGATTGATATTACTTTAGTTATTGTGTGTTAGATGTGTTTTAATTCCTCTAGATGCAACTTAATCACGCACTTGTAATTATACATATACCCGTTCAGGTCATGTCCAAATAAATAATTTCATTGAAACATCTATTCTCATATTGGTGACATGTAGAAGATGATTGTTGCAATAGTCAAGCATGTGGATTAAGCGAGTCTTCCTTATAATGCAAGCTAGTGAATTGTGAGCGTTCTAGAAAAGGTCCAAAATGTATTTGAAAGGTCATTAAGCATTTGGCTTGTAAAACTTCTGAGATGATAATGGACTAAGCACCTCACCTTTTCAGCATTTTTTTATTAGGATAAAACAAGTTTTGAAGGGGCCCCAAACCCCTTTACAAACAGAGGGTTTGCATTGAGAAATGGACCAGACTACCTGACAGTGGACAACAGGTTTTAAAAAGGACCTGAAACCTTCTGGACTTACGTGCATCCACCAATCAAAATATGAGCATCACAAAACAGGATGGCACAACCATAAGCTCGAAAACAACAAACAAAACATCTCAAAAAACGGAGAACGAGGGTTTTTCTGGCACCCTCGGCCAACTAGAAGCGTTTTCCTAGGCTCCCTCAACTTGTAATAGATTCGTAGGACCACATAAAGCCACAAAGACCAATGCTAACCAAAAACCAACATTGGCCAAACTTGGCCCTTGAAAACTGCTAGCATCCAACCTGTCCCTACAAGAAACAAAAAACATGGGGTTTTTCTGAGCTCCCTCAACCACCGTGGGTTTTATCATGGCTCCAAAAACCATATGCTTTAAAATATGCCATACTGAGAGAAACTTTCCCAACAACCAACTCTCCACCTCTATAGGAGACGCACAAGAGTCAGCAAGAACATCGGCATCAACATCCTTACAGCCAAGAAGAGGGGCCCCATCAACACCCCAACGACACTTCCAGGAAACACCAGAAACATCATACTCCACCTCAATAGGAGACAAGTCAACTCCAACTACATCCATCTCCCCCTCAATAGAAGGGAACCTTCCACAGAGAATCCCACGGACCCGAAAAAAACAGCACTCCAAAACAGCCCAACTCGCAAGAAACCAAACAAGCAGACCAAAAACATCATGTGTTTCAAGACCGATACACAGAGGGAACTGCCCGAAGCCCATTCGGAAGGTAAATAACACCTCAAGGACCACCAAATAGTTACATGAGCCACAAGAATCATTATACTCTTTGTGGCACTATTGGTCTTGTGGATTTAGAGGAATCACATTATTGCATGGAACATAAAAGGGTGCGAGGATAGCATTGTTGGTATTTATGAGAGAATGTACACAATTTCAAGAGAAGTGAAATATGAAGATAGAACCAAAAAAAAATTCCTTCATATCAATGTTGGCTTCAGTAGTACCACATTTATATCAACGTAATATGCAATATTTTGTACTTAAATAAATATTGGTTTCCGTGGCATGTTGAATTATACCATCCCGTAAATTAAGTTAAATATCAAAATGGAGGAAACAAGATCATAACATTAACCAATGCCAATGACATTAGGAATAAGAAAAGGCCTAGTTGTTATCTTTAAGGAAGAGCTAGGAACTTAGGTTCCTTTTCCTTTTGTTGCGAGGGATTGAGATTTTTTCTAAATCATGAGAATGAATCTAAATGGCATTGATGCATGAATTAATATCTGTTCATTTTGAGAATCTTTGTTACCAATTTACATAATCAAATAAAAGGAGTATAGCCATAATTTCCCAGTTTTGGCAAATGAGGCTCACACATTCATTTTCCTAATTGTTTGCAGCTCACAAGTATGCAAGCATCTCCCATGCTAGACTTATCAAATTCCTAAGACTTGGCTCAATTTTTGCAAAGCCAACTGAGAAAATTCAGATGAAAGTAGATATGAGAAGCATTATTTCAGTACAGCCACTTCAACCTTTCTAATGTGACAAGATTTTGGAGTCCTATTTTTAGAGGACCTGCGAATTGCAACGAATGTTGATCTACCAGGTATGTCACTTTCAATAAGATATGTAAAGTAGGAAAAAAAAAAAAAAAAAGGGAGTTAATTATATATTATTTTTAAAATATATTTTGGGGAAGAAATATATTGCAGTTAATGTCACCATGAAGCTTTATGCCTGTACTTTTTATTTGATACGTACAGAACAAATTCACTTTTTTAGGATTTGGTTTAAGTCTGGTCTAATATCAATTTTCTAAAATTTTATTAATCGCACATAGCAGCCCCGACATGCTTAGCGGTTACATGAACAATGGTTAAAAGTAAATGATATGTTGTAAATTGTGGTGTTTGCAACCTAGATATAGAGATTGGTAGTTAGAATGAAACTTTAACAATTTGCACATGATTGGAAATGGCATATTCTAATACCACAACGAAGATGTAATCTGTGAACCTTACCCTTCACAAATTGAAACTTGTAAATAAAGAAATGTGTAGCTGTACAGTGATAGATTAACAAAGAAAGACAAATCATAATTTCTAATCTATTTTTGAATTTGGCTCAAATGATCGAATCTGTGAATGCAAAAAATTTTATGTGAAGTAGATTGCTAGAATTTAATTGGAGATCTTTGGAAAAAAACAAATTCTTATTTTAACAGTTGAGTATAACTGATTACAACACAAATTACCAACCAAGTCTTGCATTGAAGAGTAGGAGCTCTTTGGTAACACTTGCAATGAAATATTCAATTATTTCCAATTGATATTGCATGCAAGCAAGAGAAATTTGGTATACTTGGAATGAAAAGTTAATTATTTTGAATCCACATTGTATGTAATCAGTTCTATTCTCATTTTTTGATTACTACATATGCATTGTGCCTCATGTGTATGTCGGTATGTAATAGTAGGGGGATATGTGAATATCAACAAGGCAACAAACCCTTGATACAACAATGAATGGGAGGCCCTTCTGACCGTCATCTCCAGTGTTGATTGTTTCTTTCTCTATCATTAGCCCATGAAATTTATATATTTCTAATGAATACACTTTAAGGGGAAGTTGGTAGAACCCACCTTTATTTATTTGGATCTCAATGTGATACAATTATTTCGAGTGCAACTAGTCATCTCATTGATAAATTTTCTAGCATGAGGCATGCAGATGTTTGAATGTGTGGGTTGAACAATTGGACTCTATGAAATCAATAACAGAGACCTATAAAAGTTGGTGGTAATACGAGCATACCAATTTTTTCTAGTATCGAATTCACAAAGAACAATCATGCCAAATCCATTCATTTGAACACCTATATTGAGGTAGACTTGATAGGATTTTACATTCTTCAAGATTGTGGTGTTGCATTCTATCTTGACCGTTGCAAGATATCTCATTACTATGTGAATGGTCTGCTAGAAAAATCATAGAGTCTTATATATCATTTCAATTGAACTGGTGGAGAACCAATTAAATATGTGTTTCTCTCAGATGTATTTATATTTCAACTATTCTTAATTCACATTCAATTCAATGATCAAAGATAAACTTTTTAGCAATGAAGTTTTAAAATTACTACTAATTATATAAGAGTTTTATGGGAGCTCCTCAATCAACAATTTGAGTGGATGGCATACTGGGTTTAGGCAAGATCTAGTGATCACAAGCTACGCATATTTCTAAAAATCTGATGTGATTTTAAACTCTTAATGTTATTTGAGTGTCTCACAATGGATGCACATGTTAAGGTTATAGTTGACAGATATTTGTTAGGTTTCACAAATTATTACGTACTTTTCCACAAATAAAGTGTTGCAACATTTTCTTTCTAAATTCTTTGGATTAAGGTGGAACATTGTCAACTAAATTTCACTATGAAAGAGTATTGTTATTGATTTGAGAATAATCTTGAACATCTTGATGTAGAGTAGATATATCCTAGACTATGAGAGGTGCATGGTTGACAAAGGAGTACATATTCATGTAGAATTTAATGAATGACAATATGGATTAGATGGGAGATATCGTAGAGGTGGACCTGGAAACCATGCGATTAGAAGGTAGCTTTCACACAAGGAGGTTTAAATTGACAACCATGCCATGTGTCAAGAGGAGAGGATAAAGGAGATGGCTTTGGGATGGGAAACAACGTGCTAATAGTTACTAATAGTTAAAATTCCCATGTTTTCTCTAGGGTTCAAGTCAATTGGTTGGATTGATTCACAACAACAAGAACCTATGGGGCACACAAATGGAGCTAAAAAAATTTGGGGCTCTGTTAGAGGTAAACAAGCCTAGTTTCACACTTGTTGTACAATTGTATCATGTAGATTACAAAATTGGAATTCGCAAGGCTGATCTAGAGGCCTCGCATGACATATTTGTGTGGTGCATAATTGATATAGATAGCATTGAACAACTTGATTTTAAGGGAAAAGTACTTATAGGTAAGAGGTAATTTGAAAGATTCATAGGAGAAAAAGAGAAAATTCTATAAGATCCATCATTGCTTGTATTTATTTTAAAAGAAATGGTGAAGCATGCTATAGAAACTAGGTTTTGTCTATTGTTAATAATAATTTGTACATGTATGCTTTATTGAAATCAAAAGGGGGAAAATTGTTTTTTTGTTAAAACTTATTTTTAATTATTGAATTATTTGATGTTAAGGAATAATTAAATTTTTAGGCTGTAATGTCGTAAATCGCATACATTCGCAACTTCACCTACGTTTTGTGTGTACTTTGGTGTCCATTCGCTTAATATTTTTGTAGGCTCATTTTAGTACTTACATAAGCCTTCTTCTTTACCAAGGTGCTCAGGCCGCATTTCTCATGGACATTGGTTTATGTCACCTTTGCATTAGTCCTATATTTTCTTTTCTCCCAAAATTTTTGAACGTATATTATCTAGATACGACTTTTTCACACGGACATTTGCACATCATGATAGCATCCTACAAAAAAAAATATGCAAGCATTTCTAAACAAAATTCAACTTTTTGGCTTTATAGGGCAGTTGCAATGTTTCGAGATGAATCTAAATGAATCATCAGTATTTTTTCATTCCCCACTCTCTTTATGAACCTTTCTTTTATTTGGCCTGCTCTCTCTTGGCTCTCTCTTTCTCTCTCAATATCTCACACGCTACTCTTAATCTTTTCACGCTACTCTCACGATATTTGTAAAAAGTTGGATTCTGATGTCTCTAAGTAACTCCATTTAGTTTGATTGATTCGCATTAATCAAAATTTAAAGACCTCCCACCGAGGGAGCTAGAGGATGATGGCTCTTTTGGAGGTAGAAAAAAGTAGTTTCATAACTATCACAATCGCCTAATGCAGATTCTAAAATTGGGGAATTGGAATGGTGATTTAGAGGATTCACATGAGATAGTTGTGAGGTACATAATTTATTTGGATAGAGTTGAACAACCGAATTTTAGGGAAAAATAACTCATAGAGAAAAGGTAATTTGAGAGATTTCTTGGAGAAAAATAGAACTTTTTATAAGATGCATGTTTTTACCTTTTTTCAAAAGGAATGGAGAGGTAGTCTATATAAATTCGGTCTTGCCTATTGTCAAATAACAATGAGTAGTTTCATCCTTTAAAAATTAATAAAATATATATTAAAATTTAGTTTTTTAGTTTGCTGATTAAACTTTCTTTAATTATTAAGTTATCTGATATTTACGAATATCAAAAAAATTATTTGAATTACATGAATTTAAGTAGTCGGCTATGACTGAATTCGGATCAAGATTCGAAACTACTAGTTGTGAGGCCCACCCTTTGGTGGCTTCGATATTGGCATTATTGGACCATGATTGAATTCTAGGGCTGTATAAGTTTTTAAAGTTATTAGTATTAACACATGATGATGTTATTAGAATATGTCAAATGTGGAGTGCATCTGTAGAGCAGTTTGATTTTTATATATGCATATGATGAGGACAAAAATTTTGATAGTTAATTAGGTATTTTGATTTCCATGTGATTATAGTGGGTTAATTGATGCTTTGACTTTATAAACATGAAATTCATCTATATCGTGAATTATTAAATTATCAAATTTATTAGAAGTAGCACCCTGTCGGGTTTATGCTTCTAGAAAGGAGCACTTGGTTTGGATTTTGATAGCTACCTTTGTTCATTTGAAATAATATTAGAACTGTTATAAAATGAAGAACGATTAAAGTTGAATGTAAATCTTGACTGTGGATTCGCATGGTCATTGAAATATCCCAAATGTCTAGTTGGCATAAAAGTGCATGTAGCATATTTGAAGTTTTAAAATCTCTGATCATGGATGCTATCACTTTTTAATTCACAAAAAGGAATGGACTAAAGGGATGAGATTATTAAAGTTGTAAGATTCAAAATATTTATTACCTTATTGGGCTTAGTTTTCCTCCAATGATTATAATCCTACTAAAGATGGCAAAGCTCGAAATATGTTAATAGTAATCTAATCGTGTCGCTTCTTCCTTTTTTGAGAAAGTCCAACTTTTCCAAAAGATTTGTGGGTATAAAAAATTACGGAAATCGATATGAGAAAATATTAGAGTTGATCAACCTATGAGCTTCTGAAGAAGAACAACATGCGAAGGATTTGTGAAGTTGGAGGGGTTTCAAATTAATTCATGGCCATGTAGAACGGCCACAATCTACTTCTTTCAAAGAAGTTCACATTCTCTAAGAACCTGAGGGAAGTGAAAATGGATGGGATGAGTTCTATTGTAACTTACAAGATGATAGAAAAGGATACTGTAATCAGTTGCTAGGGGTGAAAGGTTAAGAGAAACCATAAATATCAGGACATCCCTAGCCTACATCAAGGCTTAATATACTACCTTCACCAAATCTATTTGCATAGAACCTCTCCTATGCTCTAATCTAGCCTAATTTTGGTATCAAAGAGATCAAAGTGAAAGATGGCTTCAAGAGCCCTCAAAATTACCAAGAAACCCCTTAGAATTTCTAGTGGTTTTGGAATTGCTTCCACATAAGCATTCAATCTCCCTAAAAATTCCCAAAAGGGCAATTCCCATATCGAGAAAGATAAAAAAGGGAATGCCCTAGAGATAAAGAGCTAAAAATTGTGTCAAAAGAAGATAATGTTAACAGTAGACTGCATGTAGAATTACAATCTCTCTTGGGATACCAATTTGAAACTGCGGAAAGAAGTAAAGATAAAAAAGAAAAACACATTAAAAATCGAAAAAATAGAAAAGGCAAATCTAAAAAATGAAAGGGTAATGAAGGAGAGTAAGAAGAGGAGATCGACATTAATTGTGGTAATTAATATCCAAGACAAAGAAATTTGAAACTAAAACGATGACACATATATGATAACTAACACTTTGAAAGTGATATTGTACTCAGTTGAGGAAAGAAAAGGTCAAGTATTTGACCTACCTACAAAATATTTCACTTTGGACCTATCCCTTAAAGACGTCTCCAAATCATAGTATCTTATCATCGTGGAGGAGGAGGACTTGGAAACCAGCTTGGCTTCCATAGCACCAGATCCCACCCCGCTTATTTAAACTTCACAAAGAAACAAGAGTGTTAAGCATGGTGAAGAGGAGGATAACGATGACTATGAGATGGAGGTAAAACAAGGTAGACTGAAAGAGAAAACAAATTTATTGGGCAATAGAGATTCTCAATTTGGGGACTCAATTTTCCATTTTCTTGCTATCATTAAGGACCTAATGGATTTATTCTATGACTTCTCGACCTATTTGGCTGAGTATCGCAATAGGCATAAGTCTAGGGTGGAACAAAAAAGGCACAAAGAAAAAAGAAATTGAACCAAATATGGAAGGTGAAAAGAGGCAAAGAGGGTGCTACTTGAGAGAACTAGAATTCAAGACTAAAATTGGTCATGAAAGAGTTTGATGCTCTTATGAGCCTCCATAATATGAAGTCTACATAGTTTTTCGTGGTTTGTTATTTCGGTAGTGTTGGGGTTGTGTTGGTGCAATAACTTGTTTGTTATTGAGCTTCTCTGTTTTAATATTCTAACTTTGGGCATGGGACCCTCTTCCCACCTTATCTAATCAAAAACAAATTTTTTGTACACTTTTAATATTACAAATCAATGTTAGATGTGGTTAAAAAACATTAAAATATAGTCAGGTCATAGTATGATGTTGCATTGGACTATGTTGGTAGTGAAGAATTAAATTGTTTACGAGTTTATTTTTATCAAATGAATTGTGGAAACCTCATATCTTTAATTAAATTGTTATCAAATGTATGATTATGTGTGTATCTTATTTCAAGTTATATTGGAAATAATTAATTTTTTTATTTGAGCGTGTAGGAAATTTTCATAGCTAATATAAATTGGAGTTCCCTAAGAGAATCCTAGTCATTTTCAATTCCTAGTGAAGCCTTGACCTTAGTTAATGATAGGGACTAAGGTCTCTGATTTTAGTAATTGTTGTAATGTGATGTATTTTGTGTTTTAAATATAGTTTTATTTTATTTTGATATTTGAGTAATTTAGCATTTGCGTCCAGCGGCATCCTTATGGAAAGATAGATTTCACACTGAGTAGGTTTTTGAATGACTTTCAAGTGTTTGTTTCATCTATTTATAAGTGTACATAGACCCATACTGAAACACTTAGGAGATGGAGGTAAAACAAGGTAGACTGAAAGAGAAAATAAATTTATTAGGCGATAGAGTTTCTCAATTTGGGGACTCATTTTTTTCATTTTCTTACTATCATTAAGGACCTAATGGATTTTTTCTATGACTTCTCGATCTTTTTGACTGACTATCGCAATAGGCATAAGTCAAGGATGGAACAAAAAAGGCAAAAAGAAAAAAGAAATCAAACTAAATATGGAAGGTGAAAAGAAGCAACGAGGGTACTGCTTGAGAGAGCTATAAACAAAGACAAAAATTGGTCATGAAAGAGTCAAATGCTCTTATGAGCCTCCATAATATGAAGTCTAAATATTTTTTCGTGGTTTGTTATTTTGGTAGTTTTGCGGTTGTGTCGGCGGAGTAACTTGTTTGTTATTGAACTTCTTTATTCTAGTATTCTAACTTTGGTTGTGGGACCCTCTTCCCACCTTATCCAATCAAAAACAAATTTTATCTACACTTTTTATATTACAAATCAATGTCAGATTTCGTTAATAAACATTAAAATATAATCAAGTTATAGTACGATGTTGTATTGGACTATGTTGGTAGTGAAGAATTATTCTTTTATCAAATGTATGATTATGTGTGCATTTTATTTCAACCTATATTGGAAATTTATTTATTTTCTTTGAGTGTGTAGGAAATTTTCATAGCTAATAGAAATTGGAGTTTCCTAAGAAAATCCTATTCATTTTAAATTCTTAGTGAAGCCTTGACCTTAGTTAATGATAGGGACTAAGGTCTTTGATTTTAGCAATTGTTGTAATGTGATGTATTTTTTTTTTTAAATATATTTTTATTTTGTTTTTATATATGAGTAAGTTAGTATCTGCGCCCAGTGGCATCCTTATAGAAAAAATAGGTGTTATGTTGAGCATTTTTTTGAATGATTTTAAAGTGTCGGTTTCATCTATTTTTGAGTGTATTTAGGCCCATAAAGAAACACTTATGAGTTGGATACCTTTTTGGGAATTAGTCCGTGGGATTTTGCCATCATTTGATCTTGTCCAAGTCTCTTAGAAAAAAGGTGTCGAAAGTCTAACTTGCGGGTGACAGTAAGTAAATTACCACTTTCAAATCCACTCCAACAATTTTGTGAATGGTGCTTCCGCATGCCTCACACATATGAGTGGATCCAAAGGATCCTATTGGGGAAGAGTATACAATATTATTCCTCTCATCCCAATGCTCTCACACGTAGGAGCATTTGTGATATCCACATACCCTTAGGTTTTGGTGAGAAGGGGTTAGAGGAGGTGAATGAGATCAATGTGGTACCTCCTGACCAGGGGAGGGGAGGCCATATGACACATATTGTATATACCATTCTAAGAGTCTTTGTATGGCTTATTATTTTATTTTTTGCATCTTTCTTTTTGGGATTTTTTGGGAGGCCTTGTGGAAGGACTCAAAAGAGTCTTTGAGAAATTTCTATCAAACCCTCCTCATCTATTAAGGAAATATTTTGATATGATTCAATCTTTAGAATGCTATATTCCATTTTGTTGTAAATATGTTAGTGGAGGCTTTTGATTTGATTTTTAAATTTCATCTTTCTATGTCTTTTCTTATGTATATGACACGTGTGTGAGGGTTTAGGCTCTCCCAAGTTGATCAGAGAAACTCATGTGTAGGGTGAGGGATATGTGGAACCTCCAAGGGAACGATTTTTTCTCGTTGAGAAGGAGATTTCTTGGGTATGAGTATCCTTGATTCTTTTGGAAAATCTGTGGAAAAATGGTTCGATATAATTTAGAAGGGATGTGAATTATATGGTGTTGGACTCCCTTAATGGATTTTACATCTGCGTGGAGTATTTATATTGGGAAATCAAGTTTCTCATGGGCCTCTTAGCTTGGGGGTTGGTTGTGAGAAAGCCCAAATGTTGGAAGGTGAGCTCTCCATTGGCTTGTTTAAAAATTGTGTTTTGTAAGATTTTTTGTGGAATCAAATGGGGTGCTACCTTGACATTGGAATGAAAATATTCATTCTCACGTTTGGGTTAGAATTTTTATTACATTTTTTAAATGGGTTGGAGTAAGTTGTTAAAAATTTTATCAAATGGGTCCCTTGCAATGTTGTGTATATCAAGTTGATAAATGATGATGTTGTTGTGTTTAGAAGCGATTATATTTTACTTTTCTAAAAAATATACATATTGTTTAAGGGCTGAGTTTGTTTAAGAAATAACTTAGCGCTTGTGATAATTTGCATTTCATACATTTAAAAGTTATTGATACTTAATGAACAAATTAAAGTTATTAGTAATAGTGGATTAAATTAGCTTTAAGAGTGTGAAATTTTCATGCACTTTTCTTAATATTTTTAGTTAATAAAGTGAAGGGGATGTTTATCACGCAAATATTGTTCTCTTTGTTATCCTACAAAATAAAAAAACTTGCTCTACTTAAACTTTGGTTTAAAATTAAAAATAGTTATTTGTAATTAGATGTGTATGTTCACCTATTTAAAAATATATATTTTATACAAAGTATATTTACCTTTGTAAACACACACACACAGCAAACTTGAGTTTGGGTTTCTAGTGTTACCATATCGGTTAAGGCCCATTAAGCGGGTTTAGCATGATAATTAATTCTTTTAAGAGAATTTAATTTAATATAACTTTAGGAAATGAAAAACCTTAGGTGGAGTTGGTGTGCTAGGTTTTAGGATTTAACATGTCTTGTAATCGTTTAAATGTGATGTGGCCTCTCAAATTAATTAGTCAAGTGAAATAATTTAATTTATCTAATTGATAGTGAATGGTAATTAATTAAATTAAATCTGAAATCAAAGTGTAGTATACTTTTATTTCAAAAATTTGGTTTTAAAAGAAAGTAAAATATCAGCTTAGGATTGAGAAAATTCACTCTTTATTTCGTTTTAATTTAGTTGAGTTGGACTCTTCAGAAGAATAAACTATCGTTGTGGCTAATATTTAGTTAAAACAAACAGTATATTTACTTATTAAAAATATTTAATAGAAAATTATCATTTATTCGTTTGGCGCATTTAATCTCTTTATATATCATTGGTAATTAGTTAAAATTTGTTAAATTTATATATAATTTAGCTTAGTTAGGGTTTACTTAGCTATAGGTGTTAGGTCACGCCATAGAGGCCCGACCGGTTCACTACCAATTAGGAATTAGAGGGAATGTTGCCTTCAGGAGTTCCTCCCTTGAGACATGTTGCATAAGGGTTCCAAATCTCGATCACCTTATCATTCTTGTTTTACGTTGTGCGAAATGAGTGTCATAACGCCCGCTCATCTTATTCCTTTTCTCACCTCGTCTAGCATGAGTCCTATGACGTTGAGTATGTAACATATACATGCGCATGCCACGATGAATTTGCCTTGTACACCAAGTTCATCCTTTCAATCACAAAACAACCCATTCTCTTATTTATTTATTTAAATTCTCTTGCAACCAAACTCTATAATTAACATGAATCCTTAATATTATAAACCAAAAATATTAATGATAATTTAGAACTATTCTTTGTTTTAAAGGCTCACGAATATAACACATATATTTTTATAATAAAACTGAGATTATCCTACCCGAGCGTAAAAAGGTTTTCAAGAAAGACGCAATATAAAGCATGCATGGACGGTGTTTGTGTCAACATCCAAGAAAATTTCCTCTTTTACCAATTCTGAGACGGCTGAGAAAAATGTATATATTAGTTCCTTTGAAGAAGGCCATCGCTCCAATAAAGTCTAATCGTTTCCACATTACTAAATTAATGGCGGTGGCGAGAATATGAGGAAGAATACGTCTAAGGCAGGAGGTAAGCTGATCTTCAGATAAGCATATGCAGCAGAAGATAGAAAATTTCAACGATAATGAAAGAATGGTGAGAATACATCTGCGGTAGCAGGTGAGATAGCCATATGCTGCAGCAAGACTTACTCTGACGTATCGAAAAGAGCAACAACTCTGGAAGTATATTATTATAATATTACAAGGATTGGTGATTTAATATACGGAGTGAAGATGAATTAGTCATAAGGTTTGGGCTATATAAAGCTTGTAATGGGCTTGTAACACACATTCATATCCTTCTGAGCTCTTGTACTATCTGCGTTTCTATTATAATGGCTAACCGAATGATTTACTTCACACTGGGACTTTTTCTGTTGATATGTTGTTACAGCGACAGGGTCATGGCAGGGGATTCCGATCCCTTGCAAGATTTCTGCGTTGCAGATGAGGAAAGCAAAGGTGAGTAAAAAACTTTATACATAAACAATGGTAATGATTTGCTTATTAGACGAGTCGAGTTAGTAATAGATTGATTTGATTTTGCTTTAAACAGTTTTGGTGAACGGGTTCGTTTGCAAAGACCCAATGCAAGTTTCAGCAGACGACTTCTTCTTCCGGGGACTTGGGCAGGCAGGGAACACCGACAATGATGTGGGCTCCAACGTAACGATGGCGAACGTTAAACAGATACCAGGCCTCAATACGTTGGGAATATCGTTGGTCCGCATCGACTACGCAGTGGGTGGAATAAATCCTCCTCACACACACCCAAGAGCCACCGAAGTTCTTGTTTTACTGGAAGGCCAGCTTCTTGTGGGTTTCATTGACACCAACAACAAGTTTTTCAGCAAAACGTTGGAGAAGGGAGATGTGTTTGTGTTTCCAAAGGCACTTGTGCATTTCCAGCAGAATGTGGGGCATGAAAATGCGGTGGCCATATCTGCATTGAGCAGCCAGCTTCCGGGAGTTCAGACAATCGCCAACTCTCTGTTTGCAGCGGATCCTCCTCTCCCAGATTCCGTATTGGCCAAGGCCTTCCGCATCACACAGGAAGTTGTGGATTACATTCAGAAGAAATTCGCATAAGAATTTGCTGTGTTCTATCAAACAAAACAATCAAGAGGGGACCAAGTCTTTCCCAAATTCTTTTTCCTTGCCGTTCAATAAAACAATCTTTCTAGAGTTATTGCCGTCCTCTTCTGCTATTCATAGCATCTGTTTTGAACATGACTATATCCTCCGCATATTCCAAAGATGAAGGATTAATTTGAAGCATCTGAAGGCATTTATGAATATTTTATACAAGAGCATCCTTGTATTAGGTATACATTCATTTGCAACATGTTAACAATATATTCTTTAACATAAATATTGCAGGAACAACAACAAACAAAGTGCTTGACTTGGATAGAATGAGTAACACTATAATTCTTGCATGCCAATCTGTCAAGGGTGTTCTTTAACATAGTCTTAACCTCATTTTAGCTCTGACATAAAAGGTGAATGGTTTGGAAGTAGGAAATAGTTATTGGGAAATATAATTAGTAGTTGTTCTTCAAATCACCCTCACAATCATCCAATGCTTCAAGACTCCCCATCAAAGAAGTCATTCCAGAAGGTTAGGGACTCTCCTCAAGATAAGAATGATTGCTCTAATAAATGTAGTATACCTTCGATGGAATGCAACACGGTTTCATTATGTCTAAATTCCAAGAAAATCCGTAGAACTAGAATATCCATTGCATCCAATATCGCAATATTTGATCGGGGATAATATGATAACCTTGACACATATCACACCTATTCTTACATCAATCTACCTACATAAGGGTTATGATTGAGGGGCCTCTTGTATTAAACATTTCTAATAAGTTGGAATGACATGGAAAATCTAAGACAGTGAAGATAGATTATTGATAATAACACAATTCATTTACATGGTGTTAATTAATTTATGGCCTCCCAAAATAAGCTTTTCTAAATCTCCCCTAATTCATTCCTACGTTATAATAAATATGTCACTGTGGATGTTATGTATGAAGATCTAAATACTAAAGGGAAAAAGGATAATGCTCATGTTGATTTTAAAAACTTTGTATGTAATATTAAAAATATGATTAGTTGAAAAATTTAGCAATATATTACCTTGCTCAATCATAAACTCCCAGATCGGTTACAAAAAAAATTCCTCAAACCATTTCCTCCTTGTATAAGCATTTCTATAGATCATCAAATATGATAACCAATAATTTAACCATAGGTTTCCTATCAAAGCAAATGCAAATCTGCATATGTGAATAAGCACAATAGGATAGGAAAATATTGTTGTCGTAGGCCATGTATGTTTCATGCTGGAAAAATATTATTGTTGCAAGCCTAAGAGGTGCATAAAGGAGCTCCTTGGATCCATGGATATGCAGGTGTAAGTTTGAGAAATATGTGAAGGCGGAAGGATATTTTCATATTGAAGCCATTTGCTAATTGATATGAGGAAGACAAAAGTGTCGTCATATTGAGAAGTTGTCAATTACACTGTAATGAAGAATAAGATAATAGATATAACTGATACATTATCGGTGAGATATGTCAATTTTATAATCTTCTATTTTTCCTATGTATTTTTAGGGCTTCAAATGAATAAAGCTTCATATATAGCCCCTCTAGCGATCAGTTCATTGTGAAACTTAAAAGCCTCTTCCGTCATGCCTTGGATGTCTATACCTCAAATAATCTAGTAATATGAGAAGTTTCATTGCGCTTGCATCCATCTCCAACTGTATCGATCAATATATTAATTATCAAGCCCATTCTACATTGTTCACATAGATAACAAATAAGGCTATTGTAAGATGACACATTGCTCTGATAGATTGTGCTTATGATCTTTTCTTTAGCATGTCTAATGCCACATATGTGATCCCTTGCCTACGCAAATAGGGAGTCAATGAGGTATAAGTAATTACTTGATCATGTTCCACGAGGATTCTATTTATTCACCGGGTTTCTCGTCTCTCTATGAAAGATTCGCACGTCAATCATATGAGTCCTGCAAATAGTGGTGGTTCGGGAATCTAAATAGATTTAAACACTAGCACAAATAATTCATGACATTCACTAAACCTAGGGTTCTCTCTCAAGGTCATTGTGGTTAATGCTACACCAAAATAGAATAATGTGGCTTTGGTTATTTATGTACAAGATTCAAGTTGGGAAAATCCAAAATATTGGAAAATGTAGACAAAATGCATGACCCAATGGTGAGCAATATCTCCGATATTTTTTATGTTTTGCAAGAACTTGAGTTATTGTTCATTATTTGAGTAAGTGGTCTTAATAACATGCATCCAAATAAAAGAGAGTGATTGCAAATTCTAGAATTGAGGTAGATCTTCAAAGGAAAGGACAAAACAATAGTGGACATGTTGCATCGAGTTGAGCCATGTGTGACCTTAGATATCCAAATTTAAAAAATGTAAAAGAGACAATTTACATTAAATGATATAGAACTCTAGATAACCAATAGATTTATTTGACTCACAAATTTGTCATTGAAGAGGTTTTAGGTCAATACAATACAACTAATTCAGGTCAATAATCTATTGTTGCAAGTCTTTACAAATATGATGTCATTTCCTATCACCGAGTCATCCATAGGTGATCATTCCTTTGGTTTTAGCTTGACGATCTATCTAGATCACATACCGGTTCCATAATTTGCATCGTAAGATCTTTTATATTGGTTCCATCATTCTAATATATCTCCACTTGCACTAAAATCAGGAATCCCCATTAAAAATAGGGTTTTAAGGAAATATATTTCAATAGAACATGCTCTATCCATATTGTTGACACAAATTTGAGTCAATCATTTCATAATTTTTTCACCCTCAAATCCAAAAATATAAACTGGTGATAAATTTTTACAACCTTTCGAAAAATATAAAAATATAAGAAAATCATGTGCTAACTGACTGAGGAGAAAATTTATGAAAACCCCTAAAATTGTAATGAGTTACTCAAAATGAATTCAAGTCTAGACTTTTGGTGGATCAATGTGCCCTTGTTTAACCACCTAGAATAAATAAAAACAACAATCACTGTTTTGCAACACTAAGAGTGAATTTTGTGGAACCCCTAAGTTCACAATAGCTACCTCAAATATGCTAAAAATCAATATTGTAATAGACTGGACAAGTTCTTGATTGAAAGCCTCTATGAATTATAATTTTCTTTTGTCAAATCGAGAGAGATATGAGCTTCACATGTTGACCTTCTTAATTGATATACAAAAATAGAATAATGCCTTGAGGTCCGATAACAGTTTATAATATTCCTTATGGAAGAATTCGCTACATACTATATCTCCAAGGGACTCCAAATGCAATGTCGTATTCAACACATGTCTTTGCAATGACAATCGTGTCCTATATCTAGAACTCCTAGCAATATAACTGAGGTGTAAACCACTAAATTCATCTAGGCCTCCTAATTATCTAATATAGCTTATGACCAATTATAACTAATTTAAGGTATGTGTACCACATGTTGGCATATGCATTGAATAATATACATTATAATATCATATCCTTGGCTACATAATATATTTCGCATACTCCAAACAATATGATTTGACAAGCACTTTATAATAGTAGAGGAAATGAAGATAAACAAGGATAATGAATGAAAACATATAAAGTTGCTATTATTAAGACCAATATTCGAAATCTTCATCATGCTTGACTGGTTCGCCTACATATGAACTTGATCTACAGAAGATGGGGATGTGTAAATAATTTTCTCTACAACTAGATGAGCCCCATACAAGACAAAAAGATGAACAGTCTGGAGAGATCTTAGATTGATATTACTTTAGTTATTGTGTGTTAGATGTGTTTTAATTCCTCTAGATGCAACTTAATCACGCACTTGTAATTATACATATACCCGTTCAGGTCATGTCCAAATAAATAATTTCATTGAAACATCTATTCTCATATTGGTGACATGTAGAAGATGATTGTTGCAATAGTCAAGCATGTGGATTAAGCGAGTCTTCCTTATAATGCAAGCTAGTGAATTGTGAGCGTTCTAGAAAAGGTCCAAAATGTATTTGAAAGGTCATTAAGCATTTGGCTTGTAAAACTTCTGAGATGATAATGGACTAAGCACCTCACCTTTTCAGCATTTTTTTATTAGGATAAAACAAGTTTTGAAGGGGCCCCAAACCCCTTTACAAACAGAGGGTTTGCATTGAGAAATGGACCAGACTACCTGACAGTGGACAACAGGTTTTAAAAAGGACCTGAAACCTTTTGGACTTACGTGCATCCACCAATCAAAATATGAGCATCACAAAACAGGATGGCACAACCATAAGCTCGAAAACAACAAACAAAACATCTCAAAAAATGGAGAACGAGGGTTTTTCTGGCACTCTCGGCCAACTAGAAGCGTTTTCCTAGGCTCCCTCAACTTGTAATAGATTCGTAGGACCACATAAAGCCACAAAGACCAATGCTAACCAAAAACCAACATTGGCCAAACTTGGCCCTTGAAAACTGCTAGCATCCAACCTGTCCCTACAAGAAACAAAAAACATGGGGTTTTTCTGAGCTCCCTCAACCACCGTGGGTTTTATCATGGCTCCAAAAACCATATGCTTTAAAATATGCCATACTGAGAGAAACTTTCCCAACAACCAACTCTCCACCTCTATAGGAGACGCACAAGAGTCAGCAAGAACATCGGCATCAACATCCTTACAGCCAAGAAGAGGGGCCCCATCAACACCCCAACGACACTTCCAGGAAACACCAGAAACATCATACTCCACCTCAATAGGAGACAAGTCAACTCCAACTACATCCATCTCCCCCTCAATAGAAGGGAACCTTCCACAGAGAATCCCACGGACCCGAAAAAAACAGCACTCCAAAACAGCCCAACTCGCAAGAAACCAAACAAGCAGACCAAAAACATCATGTGTTTCAAGACCGATACACAGAGGGAACTGCCCGAAGCCCATTCGGAAGGTAAATAACACCTCAAGGACCACCAAATAGTTACATGAGCCACAAGAATCATTATACTCTTTGTGGCACTATTGGTCTTGTGGATTTAGAGGAATCACATTATTGCATGGAACATAAAAGGGTGCGAGGATAGCATTGTTGGTATTTATGAGAGAATGTACACAATTTCAAGAGAAGTGAAATATGAAGATAGAACCAAAAAAAAATTCCTTCATATCAATGTTGGCTTCAGTAGTACCACATTTATATCAACGTAATATGCAATATTTTGTACTTAAATAAATATTGGTTTCCGTGGCATGTTGAATTATACCATCCCGTAAATTAAGTTAAATATCAAAATGGAGGAAACAAGATCATAACATTAACCAATGCCAATGACATTAGGAATAAGAAAAGGCCTAGTTGTTATCTTTAAGGAAGAGCTAGGAACTTAGGTTCCTTTTCCTTTTGTTGCGAGGGATTGAGATTTTTTCTAAATCATGAGAATGAATCTAAATGGCATTGATGCATGAATTAATATCTGTTCATTTTGAGAATCTTTGTTACCAATTTACATAATCAAATAAAAGGAGTATAGCCATAATTTCCCAGTTTTGGCAAATGAGGCTCACACATTCATTTTCCTAATTGTTTGCAGCTCACAAGTATGCAAGCATCTCCCATGCTAGACTTATCAAATTCCTAAGACTTGGCTCAATTTTTGCAAAGCCAACTGAGAAAATTCAGATGAAAGTAGATATGAGAAGCATTATTTCAGTACAGCCACTTCAACCTTTCTAATGTGACAAGATTTTGGAGTCCTATTTTTAGAGGACCTGCGAATTGCAACGAATGTTGATCTACCAGGTATGTCACTTTCAATAAGATATGTAAAGTAGGAAAAAAAAAAAAAAAAAGGGAGTTAATTATATATTATTTTTAAAATATATTTTGGGGAAGAAATATATTGCAGTTAATGTCACCATGAAGCTTTATGCCTGTACTTTTTATTTGATACGTACAGAACAAATTCACTTTTTTAGGATTTGGTTTAAGTCTGGTCTAATATCAATTTTCTAAAATTTTATTAATCGCACATAGCAGCCCCGACATGCTTAGCGGTTACATGAACAATGGTTAAAAGTAAATGATATGTTGTAAATTGTGGTGTTTGCAACCTAGATATAGAGATTGGTAGTTAGAATGAAACTTTAACAATTTGCACATGATTGGAAATGGCATATTCTAATACCACAACGAAGATGTAATCTGTGAACCTTACCCTTCACAAATTGAAACTTGTAAATAAAGAAATGTGTAGCTGTACAGTGATAGATTAACAAAGAAAGACAAATCATAATTTCTAATCTATTTTTGAATTTGGCTCAAATGATCGAATCTGTGAATGCAAAAAATTTTATGTGAAGTAGATTGCTAGAATTTAATTGGAGATCTTTGGAAAAAAACAAATTCTTATTTTAACAGTTGAGTATAACTGATTACAACACAAATTACCAACCAAGTCTTGCATTGAAGAGTAGGAGCTCTTTGGTAACACTTGCAATGAAATATTCAATTATTTCCAATTGATATTGCATGCAAGCAAGAGAAATTTGGTATACTTGGAATGAAAAGTTAATTATTTTGAATCCACATTGTATGTAATCAGTTCTATTCTCATTTTTTGATTACTACATATGCATTGTGCCTCATGTGTATGTCGGTATGTAATAGTAGGGGGATATGTGAATATCAACAAGGCAACAAACCCTTGATACAACAATGAATGGGAGGCCCTTCTGACCGTCATCTCCAGTGTTGATTGTTTCTTTCTCTATCATTAGCCCATGAAATTTATATATTTCTAATGAATACACTTTAAGGGGAAGTTGGTAGAACCCACCTTTATTTATTTGGATCTCAATGTGATACAATTATTTCGAGTGCAACTAGTCATCTCATTGATAAATTTTCTAGCATGAGGCATGCAGATGTTTGAATGTGTGGGTTGAACAATTGGACTCTATGAAATCAATAACAGAGACCTATAAAAGTTGGTGGTAATACGAGCATACCAATTTTTTCTAGTATCGAATTCACAAAGAACAATCATGCCAAATCCATTCATTTGAACACCTATATTGAGGTAGACTTGATAGGATTTTACATTCTTCAAGATTGTGGTGTTGCATTCTATCTTGACCGTTGCAAGATATCTCATTACTATGTGAATGGTCTGCTAGAAAAATCATAGAGTCTTATATATCATTTCAATTGAACTGGTGGAGAACCAATTAAATATGTGTTTCTCTCAGATGTATTTATATTTCAACTATTCTTAATTCACATTCAATTCAATGATCAAAGATAAACTTTTTAGCAATGAAGTTTTAAAATTACTACTAATTATATAAGAGTTTTATGGGAGCTCCTCAATCAACAATTTGAGTGGATGGCATACTGGGTTTAGGCAAGATCTAGTGATCACAAGCTACGCATATTTCTAAAAATCTGATGTGATTTTAAACTCTTAATGTTATTTGAGTGTCTCACAATGGATGCACATGTTAAGGTTATAGTTGACAGATATTTGTTAGGTTTCACAAATTATTACGTACTTTTCCACAAATAAAGTGTTGCAACATTTTCTTTCTAAATTCTTTGGATTAAGGTGGAACATTGTCAACTAAATTTCACTATGAAAGAGTATTGTTATTGATTTGAGAATAATCTTGAACATCTTGATGTAGAGTAGATATATCCTAGACTATGAGAGGTGCATGGTTGACAAAGGAGTACATATTCATGTAGAATTTAATGAATGACAATATGGATTAGATGGGAGATATCGTAGAGGTGGACCTGGAAACCATGCGATTAGAAGGTAGCTTTCACACAAGGAGGTTTAAATTGACAACCATGCCATGTGTCAAGAGGAGAGGATAAAGGAGATGGCTTTGGGATGGGAAACAACGTGCTAATAGTTACTAATAGTTAAAATTCCCATGTTTTCTCTAGGGTTCAAGTCAATTGGTTGGATTGATTCACAACAACAAGAACCTATGGGGCACACAAATGGAGCTAAAAAAATTTGGGGCTCTGTTAGAGGTAAACAAGCCTAGTTTCACACTTGTTGTACAATTGTATCATGTAGATTACAAAATTGGAATTCGCAAGGCTGATCTAGAGGCCTCGCATGACATATTTGTGTGGTGCATAATTGATATAGATAGCATTGAACAACTTGATTTTAAGGGAAAAGTACTTATAGGTAAGAGGTAATTTGAAAGATTCATAGGAGAAAAAGAGAAAATTCTATAAGATCCATCATTGCTTGTATTTATTTTAAAAGAAATGGTGAAGCATGCTATAGAAACTAGGTTTTGTCTATTGTTAATAATAATTTGTACATGTATGCTTTATTGAAATCAAAAGGGGGAAAATTGTTTTTTTGTTAAAACTTATTTTTAATTATTGAATTATTTGATGTTAAGGAATAATTAAATTTTTAGGCTGTAATGTCGTAAATCGCATACATTCGCAACTTCACCTACGTTTTGTGTGTACTTTGGTGTCCATTCGCTTAATATTTTTGTAGGCTCATTTTAGTACTTACATAAGCCTTCTTCTTTACCAAGGTGCTCAGGCCGCATTTCTCATGGACATTGGTTTATGTCACCTTTGCATTAGTCCTATATTTTCTTTTCTCCCAAAATTTTTGAACGTATATTATCTAGATACGACTTTTTCACACGGACATTTGCACATCATGATAGCATCCTACAAAAAAAAATATGCAAGCATTTCTAAACAAAATTCAACTTTTTGGCTTTATAGGGCAGTTGCAATGTTTCGAGATGAATCTAAATGAATCATCAGTATTTTTTCATTCCCCACTCTCTTTATGAACCTTTCTTTTATTTGGCCTGCTCTCTCTTGGCTCTCTCTTTCTCTCTCAATATCTCACACGCTACTCTTAATCTTTTCACGCTACTCTCACGATATTTGTAAAAAGTTGGATTCTGATGTCTCTAAGTAACTCCATTTAGTTTGATTGATTCGCATTAATCAAAATTTAAAGACCTCCCACCGAGGGAGCTAGAGGATGATGGCTCTTTTGGAGGTAGAAAAAAGTAGTTTCATAACTATCACAATCGCCTAATGCAGATTCTAAAATTGGGGAATTGGAATGGTGATTTAGAGGATTCACATGAGATAGTTGTGAGGTACATAATTTATTTGGATAGAGTTGAACAACCGAATTTTAGGGAAAAATAACTCATAGAGAAAAGGTAATTTGAGAGATTTCTTGGAGAAAAATAGAACTTTTTATAAGATGCATGTTTTTACCTTTTTTCAAAAGGAATGGAGAGGTAGTCTATATAAATTCGGTCTTGCCTATTGTCAAATAACAATGAGTAGTTTCATCCTTTAAAAATTAATAAAATATATATTAAAATTTAGTTTTTTAGTTTGCTGATTAAACTTTCTTTAATTATTAAGTTATCTGATATTTATGAATATCAAAAAAATTATTTGAATTACATGAATTTAAGTAGTCGGCTATGACTGAATTCGGATCAAGATTCGAAACTACTAGTTGTGAGGCCCACCCTTTGGTGGCTTCGATATTGGCATTATTGGACCATGATTGAATTCTAGGGCTGTATAAGTTTTTAAAGTTATTAGTATTAACACATGATGATGTTATTAGAATATGTCAAATGTGGAGTGCATCTGTAGAGCAGTTTGATTTTTATATATGCATATGATGAGGACAAAAATTTTGATAGTTAATTAGGTATTTTGATTTCCATGTGATTATAGTGGGTTAATTGATGCTTTGACTTTATAAACATGAAATTCATCTATATCGTGAATTATTAAATTATCAAATTTATTAGAAGTAGCACCCTGTCGGGTTTATGCTTCTAGAAAGGAGCACTTGGTTTGGATTTTGATAGCTACCTTTGTTCATTTGAAATAATATTAGAACTGTTATAAAATGAAGAACGATTAAAGTTGAATGTAAATCTTGACTGTGGATTCGCATGGTCATTGAAATATCCCAAATGTCTAGTTGGCATAAAAGTGCATGTAGCATATTTGAAGTTTTAAAATCTCTGATCATGGATGCTATCACTTTTTAATTCACAAAAAGGAATGGACTAAAGGGATGAGATTATTAAAGTTGTAAGATTCAAAATATTTATTACCTTATTGGGCTTAGTTTTCCTCCAATGATTATAATCCTACTAAAGATGGCAAAGCTCGAAATATGTTAATAGTAATCTAATCGTGTCGCTTCTTCCTTTTTTGAGAAAGTCCAACTTTTCCAAAAGATTTGTGGGTATAAAAAATTACGGAAATCGATATGAGAAAATATTAGAGTTGATCAACCTATGAGCTTCTGAAGAAGAACAACATGCGAAGGATTTGTGAAGTTGGAGGGGTTTCAAATTAATTCATGGCCATGTAGAACGGCCACAATCTACTTCTTTCAAAGAAGTTCACATTCTCTAAGAACCTGAGGGAAGTGAAAATGGATGGGATGAGTTCTATTGTAACTTACAAGATGATAGAAAAGGATACTGTAATCAGTTGCTAGGGGTGAAAGGTTAAGAGAAACCATAAATATCAGGACATCCCTAGCCTACATCAAGGCTTAATATACTACCTTCACCAAATCTATTTGCATAGAACCTCTCCTATGCTCTAATCTAGCCTAATTTTGGTATCAAAGAGATCAAAGTGAAAGATGGCTTCAAGAGCCCTCAAAATTACCAAGAAACCCCTTAGAATTTCTAGTGGTTTTGGAATTGCTTCCACATAAGCATTCAATCTCCCTAAAAATTCCCAAAAGGGCAATTCCCATATCGAGAAAGATAAAAAAGGGAATGCCCTAGAGATAAAGAGCTAAAAATTGTGTCAAAAGAAGATAATGTTAACAGTAGACTGCATGTAGAATTACAATCTCTCTTGGGATACCAATTTGAAACTGCGGAAAGAAGTAAAGATAAAAAAGAAAAACACATTAAAAATCGAAAAAATAGAAAAGGCAAATCTAAAAAATGAAAGGGTAATGAAGGAGAGTAAGAAGAGGAGATCGACATTAATTGTGGTAATTAATATCCAAGACAAAGAAATTTGAAACTAAAACGATGACACATATATGATAACTAACACTTTGAAAGTGATATTGTACTCAGTTGAGGAAAGAAAAGGTCAAGTATTTGACCTACCTACAAAATATTTCACTTTGGACCTATCCCTTAAAGACGTCTCCAAATCATAGTATCTTATCATCGTGGAGGAGGAGGACTTGGAAACCAGCTTGGCTTCCATAGCACCAGATCCCACCCCGCTTATTTAAACTTCACAAAGAAACAAGAGTGTTAAGCATGGTGAAGAGGAGGATAACGATGACTATGAGATGGAGGTAAAACAAGGTAGACTGAAAGAGAAAACAAATTTATTGGGCAATAGAGATTCTCAATTTGGGGACTCAATTTTCCATTTTCTTGCTATCATTAAGGACCTAATGGATTTATTCTATGACTTCTCGACCTATTTGGCTGAGTATTGCAATAGGCATAAGTCTAGGGTGGAACAAAAAAGGCACAAAGAAAAAAGAAATTGAACCAAATATGGAAGGTGAAAAGAGGCAAAGAGGGTGCTACTTGAGAGAACTAGAATTCAAGACTAAAATTGGTCATGAAAGAGTTTGATGCTCTTATGAGCCTCCATAATATGAAGTCTACATAGTTTTTCGTGGTTTGTTATTTCGGTAGTGTTGGGGTTGTGTTGGTGCAATAACTTGTTTGTTATTGAGCTTCTCTGTTTTAATATTCTAACTTTGGGCATGGGACCCTCTTCCCACCTTATCTAATCAAAAACAAATTTTTTGTACACTTTTAATATTACAAATCAATGTTAGATGTGGTTAAAAAACATTAAAATATAGTCAGGTCATAGTATGATGTTGCATTGGACTATGTTGGTAGTGAAGAATTAAATTGTTTACGAGTTTATTTTTATCAAATGAATTGTGGAAACCTCATATCTTTAATTAAATTGTTATCAAATGTATGATTATGTGTGTATCTTATTTCAAGTTATATTGGAAATAATTAATTTTTTTATTTGAGCGTGTAGGAAATTTTCATAGCTAATATAAATTGGAGTTCCCTAAGAGAATCCTAGTCATTTTCAATTCCTAGTGAAGCCTTGACCTTAGTTAATGATAGGGACTAAGGTCTCTGATTTTAGTAATTGTTGTAATGTGATGTATTTTGTGTTTTAAATATAGTTTTATTTTATTTTGATATTTGAGTAATTTAGCATTTGCGTCCAGCGGCATCCTTATGGAAAGATAGATTTCACACTGAGTAGGTTTTTGAATGACTTTCAAGTGTTTGTTTCATCTATTTATAAGTGTACATAGACCCATACTGAAACACTTAGGAGATGGAGGTAAAACAAGGTAGACTGAAAGAGAAAATAAATTTATTAGGCGATAGAGTTTCTCAATTTGGGGACTCATTTTTTTCATTTTCTTACTATCATTAAGGACCTAATGGATTTTTTCTATGACTTCTCGATCTTTTTGACTGACTATCGCAATAGGCATAAGTCAAGGATGGAACAAAAAAGGCAAAAAGAAAAAAGAAATCAAACTAAATATGGAAGGTGAAAAGAAGCAACGAGGGTACTGCTTGAGAGAGCTATAAACAAAGACAAAAATTGGTCATGAAAGAGTCAAATGCTCTTATGAGCCTCCATAATATGAAGTCTAAATATTTTTTCGTGGTTTGTTATTTTGGTAGTTTTGCGGTTGTGTCGGCGGAGTAACTTGTTTGTTATTGAACTTCTTTATTCTAGTATTCTAACTTTGGTTGTGGGACCCTCTTCCCACCTTATCCAATCAAAAACAAATTTTATCTACACTTTTTATATTACAAATCAATGTCAGATTTCGTTAATAAACATTAAAATATAATCAAGTTATAGTACGATGTTGTATTGGACTATGTTGGTAGTGAAGAATTATTCTTTTATCAAATGTATGATTATGTGTGCATTTTATTTCAACCTATATTGGAAATTTATTTATTTTCTTTGAGTGTGTAGGAAATTTTCATAGCTAATAGAAATTGGAGTTTCCTAAGAAAATCCTATTCATTTTAAATTCTTAGTGAAGCCTTGACCTTAGTTAATGATAGGGACTAAGGTCTTTGATTTTAGCAATTGTTGTAATGTGATGTATTTTTTTTTTTAAATATATTTTTATTTTGTTTTTATATATGAGTAAGTTAGTATCTGCGCCCAGTGGCATCCTTATAGAAAAAATAGGTGTTATGTTGAGCATTTTTTTGAATGATTTTAAAGTGTCGGTTTCATCTATTTTTGAGTGTATTTAGGCCCATAAAGAAACACTTATGAGTTGGATACCTTTTTGGGAATTAGTCCGTGGGATTTTGCCATCATTTGATCTTGTCCAAGTCTCTTAGAAAAAAGGTGTCGAAAGTCTAACTTGCGGGTGACAGTAAGTAAATTACCACTTTCAAATCCACTCCAACAATTTTGTGAATGGTGCTTCCGCATGCCTCACACATATGAGTGGATCCAAAGGATCCTATTGGGGAAGAGTATACAATATTATTCCTCTCATCCCAATGCTCTCACACGTAGGAGCATTTGTGATATCCACATACCCTTAGGTTTTGGTGAGAAGGGGTTAGAGGAGGTGAATGAGATCAATGTGGTACCTCCTGACCAGGGGAGGGGAGGCCATATGACACATATTGTATATACCATTCTAAGAGTCTTTGTATGGCTTATTATTTTATTTTTTGCATCTTTCTTTTTGGGATTTTTTGGGAGGCCTTGTGGAAGGACTCAAAAGAGTCTTTGAGAAATTTCTATCAAACCCTCCTCATCTATTAAGGAAATATTTTGATATGATTCAATCTTTAGAATGCTATATTCCATTTTGTTGTAAATATGTTAGTGGAGGCTTTTGATTTGATTTTTAAATTTCATCTTTCTATGTCTTTTCTTATGTATATGACACGTGTGTGAGGGTTTAGGCTCTCCCAAGTTGATCAGAGAAACTCATGTGTAGGGTGAGGGATATGTGGAACCTCCAAGGGAACGATTTTTTCTCGTTGAGAAGGAGATTTCTTGGGTATGAGTATCCTTGATTCTTTTGGAAAATCTGTGGAAAAATGGTTCGATATAATTTAGAAGGGATGTGAATTATATGGTGTTGGACTCCCTTAATGGATTTTACATCTGCGTGGAGTATTTATATTGGGAAATCAAGTTTCTCATGGGCCTCTTAGCTTGGGGGTTGGTTGTGAGAAAGCCCAAATGTTGGAAGGTGAGCTCTCCATTGGCTTGTTTAAAAATTGTGTTTTGTAAGATTTTTTGTGGAATCAAATGGGGTGCTACCTTGACATTGGAATGAAAATATTCATTCTCACGTTTGGGTTAGAATTTTTATTACATTTTTTAAATGGGTTGGAGTAAGTTGTTAAAAATTTTATCAAATGGGTCCCTTGCAATGTTGTGTATATCAAGTTGATAAATGATGATGTTGTTGTGTTTAGAAGCGATTATATTTTACTTTTCTAAAAAATATACATATTGTTTAAGGGCTGAGTTTGTTTAAGAAATAACTTAGCGCTTGTGATAATTTGCATTTCATACATTTAAAAGTTATTGATACTTAATGAACAAATTAAAGTTATTAGTAATAGTGGATTAAATTAGCTTTAAGAGTGTGAAATTTTCATGCACTTTTCTTAATATTTTTAGTTAATAAAGTGAAGGGGATGTTTATCACGCAAATATTGTTCTCTTTGTTATCCTACAAAATAAAAAAACTTGCTCTACTTAAACTTTGGTTTAAAATTAAAAATAGTTATTTGTAATTAGATGTGTATGTTCACCTATTTAAAAATATATATTTTATACAAAGTATATTTACCTTTGTAAACACACACACACAGCAAACTTGAGTTTGGGTTTCCAGTGTTACCATATCGGTTAAGGCCCATTAAGCGGGTTTAGCATGATAATTAATTCTTTTAAGAGAATTTAATTTAATATAACTTTAGGAAATGAAAAACCTTAGGTGGAGTTGGTGTGCTAGGTTTTAGGATTTAACATGTCTTGTAATCGTTTAAATGTGATGTGGCCTCTCAAATTAATTAGTCAAGTGAAATAATTTAATTTATCTAATTGATAGTGAATGGTAATTAATTAAATTAAATCTGAAATCAAAGTGTAGTATACTTTTATTTCAAAAATTTGGTTTTAAAAGAAAGTAAAATATCAGCTTAGGATTGAGAAAATTCACTCTTTATTTCGTTTTAATTTAGTTGAGTTGGACTCTTCAGAAGAATAAACTATCGTTGTGGCTAATATTTAGTTAAAACAAACAGTATATTTACTTATTAAAAATATTTAATAGAAAATTATCATTTATTCGTTTGGCGCATTTAATCTCTTTATATATCATTGGTAATTAGTTAAAATTTGTTAAATTTATATATAATTTAGCTTAGTTAGGGTTTACTTAGCTATAGGTGTTAGGTCACGCCATAGAGGCCCGACCGGTTCACTACCAATTAGGAATTAGAGGGAATGTTGCCTTCAGGAGTTCCTCCCTTGAGACATGTTGCATAAGGGTTCCAAATCTCGATCACCTTATCATTCTTGTTTTACGTTGTGCGAAATGAGTGTCATAACGCCCGCTCATCTTATTCCTTTTCTCACCTCGTCTAGCATGAGTCCTATGACGTTGAGTATGTAACATATACATGCGCATGCCACGATGAATTTGCCTTGTACACCAAGTTCATCCTTTCAATCACAAAACAACCCATTCTCTTATTTATTTATTTAAATTCTCTTGCAACCAAACTCTATAATTAACATGAATCCTTAATATTATAAACCAAAAATATTAATGATAATTTAGAACTATTCTTTGTTTTAAAGGCTCACGAATATAACACATATATTTTTATAATAAAACTGAGATTATCCTACCCGAGCGTAAAAAGGTTTTCAAGAAAGACGCAATATAAAGCATGCATGGACGGTGTTTGTGTCAACATCCAAGAAAATTTCCTCTTTTACCAATTCTGAGACGGCTGAGAAAAATGTATATATTAGTTCCTTTGAAGAAGGCCATCGCTCCAATAAAGTCTAATCGTTTCCACATTACTAAATTAATGGCGGTGGCGAGAATATGAGGAAGAATACGTCTAAGGCAGGAGGTAAGCTGATCTTCAGATAAGCATATGCAGCAGAAGATAGAAAATTTCAACGATAATGAAAGAATGGTGAGAATACATCTGCGGTAGCAGGTGAGATAGCCATATGCTGCAGCAAGACTTACTCTGACGTATCGAAAAGAGCAACAACTCTGGAAGTATATTATTATAATATTACAAGGATTGGTGATTTAATATACGGAGTGAAGATGAATTAGTCATAAGGTTTGGGCTATATAAAGCTTGTAATGGGCTTGTAACACACATTCATATCCTTCTGAGCTCTTGTACTATCTGCGTTTCTATTATAATGGCTAACCGAATGATTTACTTCACACTGGGACTTTTTCTGTTGATATGTTGTTACAGCGACAGGGTCATGGCAGGGGATTCCGATCCCTTGCAAGATTTCTGCGTTGCAGATGAGGAAAGCAAAGGTGAGTAAAAAACTTTATACATAAACAATGGTAATGATTTGCTTATTAGACGAGTCGAGTTAGTAATAGATTGATTTGATTTTGCTTTAAACAGTTTTGGTGAACGGGTTCGTTTGCAAAGACCCAATGCAAGTTTCAGCAGACGACTTCTTCTTCCGGGGACTTGGGCAGGCAGGGAACACCGACAATGATGTGGGCTCCAACGTAACGATGGCGAACGTTAAACAGATACCAGGCCTCAATACGTTGGGAATATCGTTGGTCCGCATCGACTACGCAGTGGGTGGAATAAATCCTCCTCACACACACCCAAGAGCCACCGAAGTTCTTGTTTTACTGGAAGGCCAGCTTCTTGTGGGTTTCATTGACACCAACAACAAGTTTTTCAGCAAAACGTTGGAGAAGGGAGATGTGTTTGTGTTTCCAAAGGCACTTGTGCATTTCCAGCAGAATGTGGGGCATGAAAATGCGGTGGCCATATCTGCATTGAGCAGCCAGCTTCCGGGAGTTCAGACAATCGCCAACTCTCTGTTTGCAGCGGATCCTCCTCTCCCAGATTCCGTATTGGCCAAGGCCTTCCGCATCACACAGGAAGTTGTGGATTACATTCAGAAGAAATTCGCATAAGAATTTGCTGTGTTCTATCAAACAAAACAATCAAGAGGGGACCAAGTCTTTCCCAAATTCTTTTTCCTTGCCGTTCAATAAAACAATCTTTCTAGAGTTATTGCCGTCCTCTTCTGCTATTCATAGCATCTGTTTTGAACATGACTATATCCTCCGCATATTCCAAAGATGAAGGATTAATTTGAAGCATCTGAAGGCATTTATGAATATTTTATACAAGAGCATCCTTGTATTAGGTATACATTCATTTGCAACATGTTAACAATATATTCTTTAACATAAATATTGCAGGAACAACAACAAACAAAGTGCTTGACTTGGATAGAATGAGTAACACTATAATTCTTGCATGCCAATCTGTCAAGGGTGTTCTTTAACATAGTCTTAACCTCATTTTAGCTCTGACATAAAAGGTGAATGGTTTGGAAGTAGGAAATAGTTATTGGGAAATATAATTAGTAGTTGTTCTTCAAATCACCCTCACAATCATCCAATGCTTCAAGACTCCCCATCAAAGAAGTCATTCCAGAAGGTTAAGGACTCTCCTCAAGATAAGAATGATTGCTCTAATAAATGTAGTATACCTTCGATGGAATGCAACACGGTTTCATTATGTCTAAATTCCAAGAAAATCCGTAGAACTAGAATATCCATTGCATCCAATATCGCAATATTTGATCGGGGATAATATGATAACCTTGACACATATCTATTCTTACATCAATCTACCTACATAAGGGTTATGATTGAGGGGCCTCTTGTATTAAACATTTCTAATAAGTTGGAATGACATGGAAAATCTAAGACAGTGAAGATAGATTATTGATAATAACACAATTCATTTACATGGTGTTAATTAATTTATGGCCTCCCAAAATAAGCTTTTCTAAATCTCCCCTAATTCATTCCTACGTTATAATAAATATGTCACTGTGGATGTTATGTATGAAGATCTAAATACTAAAGGGAAAAAGGATAATGCTCATGTTGATTTTAAAAACTTTGTATGTAATATTAAAAATATGATTAGTTGAAAAATTTAGCAATATATTACCTTGCTCAATCATAAACTCCCAGATCGGTTACAAAAAAAATTCCTCAAACCATTTCCTCCTTGTATAAGCATTTCTATAGATCATCAAATATGATAACCAATAATTTAACCATAGGTTTCCTATCAAAGCAAATGCAAATCTGCATATGTGAATAAGCACAATAGGATAGGAAAATATTGTTGTCGTAGGCCATGTATGTTTCATGCTGGAAAAATATTATTGTTGCAAGCCTAAGAGGTGCATAAAGGAGCTCCTTGGATCCATGGATATGCAGGTGTAAGTTTGAGAAATATGTGAAGGCGGAAGGATATTTTCATATTGAAGCCATTTGCTAATTGATATGAGGAAGACAAAAGTGTCGTCATATTGAGAAGTTGTCAATTACACTGTAATGAAGAATAAGATAATAGATATAACTGATACATTATCGGTGAGATATGTCAATTTTATAATCTTCTATTTTTCCTATGTATTTTTAGGGCTTCAAATGAATAAAGCTTCATATATAGCCCCTCTAGCGATCAGTTCATTGTGAAGCTTAAAAGCCTCTTCCGTCATGCCTTGGATGTCTATACCTCAAATAATCTAGTAATATGAGAAGTTTCATTGCGCTTGCATCCATCTCCAACTGTATCGATCAATATATTAATTATCAAGCCCATTCTACATTGTTCACATAGATAACAAATAAGGCTATTGTAAGATGACACATTGCTCTGATAGATTGTGCTTATGATCTTTTCTTTAGCATGTCTAATGCCACATATGTGATCCCTTGCCTACGCAAATAGGGAGTCAATGAGGTATAAGTAATTACTTGATCATGTTCCACGAGGATTCTATTTATTCACCGGGTTTCTCGTCTCTCTATGAAAGATTCGCACGTCAATCATATGAGTCCTGCAAATAGTGGTGGTTCGGGAATCTAAATAGATTTAAACACTAGCACAAATAATTCATGACATTCACTAAACCTAGGGTTCTCTCTCAAGGTCATTGTGGTTAATGCTACACCAAAATAGAATAATGTGGCTTTGGTTATTTATGTACAAGATTCAAGTTGGGAAAATCCAAAATATTGGAAAATGTAGACAAAATGCATGACCCAA
The DNA here is from genome assembly GCF_030272615.1 of Cryptomeria japonica. Classification (NCBI taxonomy): domain Eukaryota; kingdom Viridiplantae; phylum Streptophyta; class Pinopsida; order Cupressales; family Cupressaceae; genus Cryptomeria; species Cryptomeria japonica. Next base: position 390,612 of record NW_026728945.1, read on the forward strand.
TGGTGAGCAATATCTCCGATATTTTTTATGTTTTGCAAGAACTTGAGTTATTGTTCATTATTTGAGTAAGTGGTCTTAATAACATGCATCCAAATAAAAGAGAGTGATTGCAAATTCTAGAATTGAGGTAGATCTTCAAAGGAAAGGACAAAACAATAGTGGACATGTTGCATCGAGTTGAGCCATGTGTGACCTTAGATATCCAAATTTAAAAAATGTAAAAGAGACAATTTACATTAAATGATATAGAACTCTAGATAACCAATAGATTTATTTGACTCACAAATTTGTCATTGAAGAGGTTTTAGGTCAATACAATACAACTAATTCAGGTCAATAATCTATTGTTGCAAGTCTTTACAAATATGATGTCATTTCCTATCACCGAGTCATCCATAGGTGATCATTCCTTTGGTTTTAGCTTGACGATCTATCTAGATCACATACCGGTTCCATAATTTGCATCGTAAGATCTTTTATATTGGTTCCATCATTCTAATATATCTCCACTTGCACTAAAATCAGGAATCCCCATTAAAAATAGGGTTTTAAGGAAATATATTTCAATAGAACATGCTCTATCCATATTGTTGACACAAATTTGAGTCAATCATTTCATAATTTTTTCACCCTCAAATCCAAAAATATAAACTGGTGATAAATTTTTACAACCTTTCAAAAAATATAAAAATATAAGAAAATCATGTGCTAACTGACTGAGGAGAAAATTTATGAAAACCCCTAAAATTGTAATGAGTTACTCAAAATGAATTCAAGTCTAGACTTTTGGTGGATCAATGTGCCCTTGTTTAACCACCTAGAATAAATAAAAACAACAATCACTGTTTTGCAACACTAAGAGTGAATTTTGTGGAACCCCTAAGTTCACAATAGCTACCTCAAATATGCTAAAAATCAATATTGTAATAGACTGGACAAGTTCTTGATTGAAAGCCTCTATGAATTATAATTTTCTTTTGTCAAATCGAGAGAGATATGAGCTTCACATGTTGACCTTCTTAATTGATATACAAAAATAGAATAATGCCTTGAGGTCCGATAACAGTTTATAATATTCCTTATGGAAGAATTCGCTACATACTATATCTCCAAGGGACTCCAAATGCAATGTCGTATTCAACACATGTCTTTGCAATGACAATCGTGTCCTATATCTAGAACTCCTAGCAATATAACTGAGGTGTAAACCACTAAATTCATCTAGGCCTCCTAATTATCTAATATAGCTTATGACCAATTATAACTAATTTAAGGTATGTGTACCACATGTTGGCATATGCATTGAATAATATACATTATAATATCATATCCTTGGCTACATAATATATTTCGCATACTCCAAACAATATGATTTGACAAGCACTTTATAATAGTAGAGGAAATGAAGATAAACAAGGATAATGAATGAAAACATATAAAGTTGCTATTATTAAGACCAATATTCGAAATCTTCATCATGCTTGACTGGTTCGCCTACATATGAACTTGATCTACAGAAGATGGGGATGTGTAAATAATTTTCTCTACAACTAGATGAGCCCCATACAAGACAAAAAGATGAACAGTCTGGAGAGATCTTAGATTGATATTACTTTAGTTATTGTGTGTTAGATGTGTTTTAATTCCTCTAGATGCAACTTAATCACGCACTTGTAATTATACATATACCCGTTCAGGTCATGTCCAAATAAATAATTTCATTGAAACATCTATTCTCATATTGGTGACATGTAGAAGATGATTGTTGCAATAGTCAAGCATGTGGATTAAGCGAGTCTTCCTTATAATGCAAGCTAGTGAATTGTGAGCGTTCTAGAAAAGGTCCAAAATGTATTTGAAAGGTCATTAAGCATTTGGCTTGTAAAACTTCTGAGATGATAATGGACTAAGCACCTCACCTTTTCAGCATTTTTTTATTAGGATAAAACAAGTTTTGAAGGGGCCCCAAACCCCTTTACAAACAGAGGGTTTGCATTGAGAAATGGACCAGACTACCTGACAGTGGACAACAGGTTTTAAAAAGGACCTGAAACCTTCTGGACTTACGTGCATCCACCAATCAAAATATGAGCATCACAAAACAGGATGGCACAACCATAAGCTCGAAAACAACAAACAAAACATCTCAAAAAACGGAGAACGAGGGTTTTTCTGGCACTCTCGGCCAACTAGAAGCGTTTTCCTAGGCTCCCTCAACTTGTAATAGATTCGTAGGACCACATAAAGCCACAAAGACCAATGCTAACCAAAAACCAACATTGGCCAAACTTGGCCCTTGAAAACTGCTAGCATCCAACCTGTCCCTACAAGAAACAAAAAACATGGGGTTTTTCTGAGCTCCCTCAACCACCGTGGGTTTTATCATGGCTCCAAAAACCATATGCTTTAAAATATGCCATACTGAGAGAAACTTTCCCAACAACCAACTCTCCACCTCTATAGGAGACGCACAAGAGTCAGCAAGAACATCGGCATCAACATCCTTACAGCCAAGAAGAGGGGCCCCATCAACACCCCAACGACACTTCCAGGAAACACCAGAAACATCATACTCCACCTCAATAGGAGACAAGTCAACTCCAACTACATCCATCTCCCCCTCAATAGAAGGGAACCTTCCACAGAGAATCCCACGGACCCGAAAAAAACAGCACTCCAAAACAGCCCAACTCGCAAGAAACCAAACAAGCAGACCAAAAACATCATGTGTTTCAAGACCGATACACAGAGGGAACTGCCCGAAGCCCATTCGGAAGGTAAATAACACCTCAAGGACCACCAAATAGTTACATGAGCCACAAGAATCATTATACTCTTTGTGGCACTATTGGTCTTGTGGATTTAGAGGAATCACATTATTGCATGGAACATAAAAGGGTGCGAGGATAGCATTGTTGGTATTTATGAGAGAATGTACACAATTTCAAGAGAAGTGAAATATGAAGATAGAACCAAAAAAAAATTCCTTCATATCAATGTTGGCTTCAGTAGTACCACATTTATATCAACGTAATATGCAATATTTTGTACTTAAATAAATATTGGTTTCCGTGGCATGTTGAATTATACCATCCCGTAAATTAAGTTAAATATCAAAATGGAGGAAACAAGATCATAACATTAACCAATGCCAATGACATTAGGAATAAGAAAAGGCCTAGTTGTTATCTTTAAGGAAGAGCTAGGAACTTAGGTTCCTTTTCCTTTTGTTGCGAGGGATTGAGATTTTTTCTAAATCATGAGAATGAATCTAAATGGCATTGATGCATGAATTAATATCTGTTCATTTTGAGAATCTTTGTTACCAATTTACATAATCAAATAAAAGGAGTATAGCCATAATTTCCCAGTTTTGGCAAATGAGGCTCACACATTCATTTTCCTAATTGTTTGCAGCTCACAAGTATGCAAGCATCTCCCATGCTAGACTTATCAAATTCCTAAGACTTGGCTCAATTTTTGCAAAGCCAACTGAGAAAATTCAGATGAAAGTAGATATGAGAAGCATTATTTCAGTACAGCCACTTCAACCTTTCTAATGTGACAAGATTTTGGAGTCCTATTTTTAGAGGACCTGCGAATTGCAACGAATGTTGATCTACCAGGTATGTCACTTTCAATAAGATATGTAAAGTAGGAAAAAAAAAAAAAAAAAGGGAGTTAATTATATATTATTTTTAAAATATATTTTGGGGAAGAAATATATTGCAGTTAATGTCACCATGAAGCTTTATGCCTGTACTTTTTATTTGATACGTACAGAACAAATTCACTTTTTTAGGATTTGGTTTAAGTCTGGTCTAATATCAATTTTCTAAAATTTTATTAATCGCACATAGCAGCCCCGACATGCTTAGCGGTTACATGAACAATGGTTAAAAGTAAATGATATGTTGTAAATTGTGGTGTTTGCAACCTAGATATAGAGATTGGTAGTTAGAATGAAACTTTAACAATTTGCACATGATTGGAAATGGCATATTCTAATACCACAACGAAGATGTAATCTGTGAACCTTACCCTTCACAAATTGAAACTTGTAAATAAAGAAATGTGTAGCTGTACAGTGATAGATTAACAAAGAAAGACAAATCATAATTTCTAATCTATTTTTGAATTTGGCTCAAATGATCGAATCTGTGAATGCAAAAAATTTTATGTGAAGTAGATTGCTAGAATTTAATTGGAGATCTTTGGAAAAAAACAAATTCTTATTTTAACAGTTGAGTATAACTGATTACAACACAAATTACCAACCAAGTCTTGCATTGAAGAGTAGGAGCTCTTTGGTAACACTTGCAATGAAATATTCAATTATTTCCAATTGATATTGCATGCAAGCAAGAGAAATTTGGTATACTTGGAATGAAAAGTTAATTATTTTGAATCCACATTGTATGTAATCAGTTCTATTCTCATTTTTTGATTACTACATATGCATTGTGCCTCATGTGTATGTCGGTATGTAATAGTAGGGGGATATGTGAATATCAACAAGGCAACAAACCCTTGATACAACAATGAATGGGAGGCCCTTCTGACCGTCATCTCCAGTGTTGATTGTTTCTTTCTCTATCATTAGCCCATGAAATTTATATATTTCTAATGAATACACTTTAAGGGGAAGTTGGTAGAACCCACCTTTATTTATTTGGATCTCAATGTGATACAATTATTTCGAGTGCAACTAGTCATCTCATTGATAAATTTTCTAGCATGAGGCATGCAGATGTTTGAATGTGTGGGTTGAACAATTGGACTCTATGAAATCAATAACAGAGACCTATAAAAGTTGGTGGTAATACGAGCATACCAATTTTTTCTAGTATCGAATTCACAAAGAACAATCATGCCAAATCCATTCATTTGAACACCTATATTGAGGTAGACTTGATAGGATTTTACATTCTTCAAGATTGTGGTGTTGCATTCTATCTTGACCGTTGCAAGATATCTCATTACTATGTGAATGGTCTGCTAGAAAAATCATAGAGTCTTATATATCATTTCAATTGAACTGGTGGAGAACCAATTAAATATGTGTTTCTCTCAGATGTATTTATATTTCAACTATTCTTAATTCACATTCAATTCAATGATCAAAGATAAACTTTTTAGCAATGAAGTTTTAAAATTACTACTAATTATATAAGAGTTTTATGGGAGCTCCTCAATCAACAATTTGAGTGGATGGCATACTGGGTTTAGGCAAGATCTAGTGATCACAAGCTACGCATATTTCTAAAAATCTGATGTGATTTTAAACTCTTAATGTTATTTGAGTGTCTCACAATGGATGCACATGTTAAGGTTATAGTTGACAGATATTTGTTAGGTTTCACAAATTATTACGTACTTTTCCACAAATAAAGTGTTGCAACATTTTCTTTCTAAATTCTTTGGATTAAGGTGGAACATTGTCAACTAAATTTCACTATGAAAGAGTATTGTTATTGATTTGAGAATAATCTTGAACATCTTGATGTAGAGTAGATATATCCTAGACTATGAGAGGTGCATGGTTGACAAAGGAGTACATATTCATGTAGAATTTAATGAATGACAATATGGATTAGATGGGAGATATCGTAGAGGTGGACCTGGAAACCATGCGATTAGAAGGTAGCTTTCACACAAGGAGGTTTAAATTGACAACCATGCCATGTGTCAAGAGGAGAGGATAAAGGAGATGGCTTTGGGATGGGAAACAACGTGCTAATAGTTACTAATAGTTAAAATTCCCATGTTTTCTCTAGGGTTCAAGTCAATTGGTTGGATTGATTCACAACAACAAGAACCTATGGGGCACACAAATGGAGCTAAAAAAATTTGGGGCTCTGTTAGAGGTAAACAAGCCTAGTTTCACACTTGTTGTACAATTGTATCATGTAGATTACAAAATTGGAATTCGCAAGGCTGATCTAGAGGCCTCGCATGACATATTTGTGTGGTGCATAATTGATATAGATAGCATTGAACAACTTGATTTTAAGGGAAAAGTACTTATAGGTAAGAGGTAATTTGAAAGATTCATAGGAGAAAAAGAGAAAATTCTATAAGATCCATCATTGCTTGTATTTATTTTAAAAGAAATGGTGAAGCATGCTATAGAAACTAGGTTTTGTCTATTGTTAATAATAATTTGTACATGTATGCTTTATTGAAATCAAAAGGGGGAAAATTGTTTTTTTGTTAAAACTTATTTTTAATTATTGAATTATTTGATGTTAAGGAATAATTAAATTTTTAGGCTGTAATGTCGTAAATCGCATACATTCGCAACTTCACCTACGTTTTGTGTGTACTTTGGTGTCCATTCGCTTAATATTTTTGTAGGCTCATTTTAGTACTTACATAAGCCTTCTTCTTTACCAAGGTGCTCAGGCCGCATTTCTCATGGACATTGGTTTATGTCACCTTTGCATTAGTCCTATATTTTCTTTTCTCCCAAAATTTTTGAACGTATATTATCTAGATACGACTTTTTCACACGGACATTTGCACATCATGATAGCATCCTACAAAAAAAAATATGCAAGCATTTCTAAACAAAATTCAACTTTTTGGCTTTATAGGGCAGTTGCAATGTTTCGAGATGAATCTAAATGAATCATCAGTATTTTTTCATTCCCCACTCTCTTTATGAACCTTTCTTTTATTTGGCCTGCTCTCTCTTGGCTCTCTCTTTCTCTCTCAATATCTCACACGCTACTCTTAATCTTTTCACGCTACTCTCACGATATTTGTAAAAAGTTGGATTCTGATGTCTCTAAGTAACTCCATTTAGTTTGATTGATTCGCATTAATCAAAATTTAAAGACCTCCCACCGAGGGAGCTAGAGGATGATGGCTCTTTTGGAGGTAGAAAAAAGTAGTTTCATAACTATCACAATCGCCTAATGCAGATTCTAAAATTGGGGAATTGGAATGGTGATTTAGAGGATTCACATGAGATAGTTGTGAGGTACATAATTTATTTGGATAGAGTTGAACAACCGAATTTTAGGGAAAAATAACTCATAGAGAAAAGGTAATTTGAGAGATTTCTTGGAGAAAAATAGAACTTTTTATAAGATGCATGTTTTTACCTTTTTTCAAAAGGAATGGAGAGGTAGTCTATATAAATTCGGTCTTGCCTATTGTCAAATAACAATGAGTAGTTTCATCCTTTAAAAATTAATAAAATATATATTAAAATTTAGTTTTTTAGTTTGCTGATTAAACTTTCTTTAATTATTAAGTTATCTGATATTTACGAATATCAAAAAAATTATTTGAATTACATGAATTTAAGTAGTCGGCTATGACTGAATTCGGATCAAGATTCGAAACTACTAGTTGTGAGGCCCACCCTTTGGTGGCTTCGATATTGGCATTATTGGACCATGATTGAATTCTAGGGCTGTATAAGTTTTTAAAGTTATTAGTATTAACACATGATGATGTTATTAGAATATGTCAAATGTGGAGTGCATCTGTAGAGCAGTTTGATTTTTATATATGCATATGATGAGGACAAAAATTTTGATAGTTAATTAGGTATTTTGATTTCCATGTGATTATAGTGGGTTAATTGATGCTTTGACTTTATAAACATGAAATTCATCTATATCGTGAATTATTAAATTATCAAATTTATTAGAAGTAGCACCCTGTCGGGTTTATGCTTCTAGAAAGGAGCACTTGGTTTGGATTTTGATAGCTACCTTTGTTCATTTGAAATAATATTAGAACTGTTATAAAATGAAGAACGATTAAAGTTGAATGTAAATCTTGACTGTGGATTCGCATGGTCATTGAAATATCCCAAATGTCTAGTTGGCATAAAAGTGCATGTAGCATATTTGAAGTTTTAAAATCTCTGATCATGGATGCTATCACTTTTTAATTCACAAAAAGGAATGGACTAAAGGGATGAGATTATTAAAGTTGTAAGATTCAAAATATTTATTACCTTATTGGGCTTAGTTTTCCTCCAATGATTATAATCCTACTAAAGATGGCAAAGCTCGAAATATGTTAATAGTAATCTAATCGTGTCGCTTCTTCCTTTTTTGAGAAAGTCCAACTTTTCCAAAAGATTTGTGGGTATAAAAAATTACGGAAATCGATATGAGAAAATATTAGAGTTGATCAACCTATGAGCTTCTGAAGAAGAACAACATGCGAAGGATTTGTGAAGTTGGAGGGGTTTCAAATTAATTCATGGCCATGTAGAACGGCCACAATCTACTTCTTTCAAAGAAGTTCACATTCTCTAAGAACCTGAGGGAAGTGAAAATGGATGGGATGAGTTCTATTGTAACTTACAAGATGATAGAAAAGGATACTGTAATCAGTTGCTAGGGGTGAAAGGTTAAGAGAAACCATAAATATCAGGACATCCCTAGCCTACATCAAGGCTTAATATACTACCTTCACCAAATCTATTTGCATAGAACCTCTCCTATGCTCTAATCTAGCCTAATTTTGGTATCAAAGAGATCAAAGTGAAAGATGGCTTCAAGAGCCCTCAAAATTACCAAGAAACCCCTTAGAATTTCTAGTGGTTTTGGAATTGCTTCCACATAAGCATTCAATCTCCCTAAAAATTCCCAAAAGGGCAATTCCCATATCGAGAAAGATAAAAAAGGGAATGCCCTAGAGATAAAGAGCTAAAAATTGTGTCAAAAGAAGATAATGTTAACAGTAGACTGCATGTAGAATTACAATCTCTCTTGGGATACCAATTTGAAACTGCGGAAAGAAGTAAAGATAAAAAAGAAAAACACATTAAAAATCGAAAAAATAGAAAAGGCAAATCTAAAAAATGAAAGGGTAATGAAGGAGAGTAAGAAGAGGAGATCGACATTAATTGTGGTAATTAATATCCAAGACAAAGAAATTTGAAACTAAAACGATGACACATATATGATAACTAACACTTTGAAAGTGATATTGTACTCAGTTGAGGAAAGAAAAGGTCAAGTATTTGACCTACCTACAAAATATTTCACTTTGGACCTATCCCTTAAAGACGTCTCCAAATCATAGTATCTTATCATCGTGGAGGAGGAGGACTTGGAAACCAGCTTGGCTTCCATAGCACCAGATCCCACCCCGCTTATTTAAACTTCACAAAGAAACAAGAGTGTTAAGCATGGTGAAGAGGAGGATAACGATGACTATGAGATGGAGGTAAAACAAGGTAGACTGAAAGAGAAAACAAATTTATTGGGCAATAGAGATTCTCAATTTGGGGACTCAATTTTCCATTTTCTTGCTATCATTAAGGACCTAATGGATTTATTCTATGACTTCTCGACCTATTTGGCTGAGTATCGCAATAGGCATAAGTCTAGGGTGGAACAAAAAAGGCACAAAGAAAAAAGAAATTGAACCAAATATGGAAGGTGAAAAGAGGCAAAGAGGGTGCTACTTGAGAGAACTAGAATTCAAGACTAAAATTGGTCATGAAAGAGTTTGATGCTCTTATGAGCCTCCATAATATGAAGTCTACATAGTTTTTCGTGGTTTGTTATTTCGGTAGTGTTGGGGTTGTGTTGGTGCAATAACTTGTTTGTTATTGAGCTTCTCTGTTTTAATATTCTAACTTTGGGCATGGGACCCTCTTCCCACCTTATCTAATCAAAAACAAATTTTTTGTACACTTTTAATATTACAAATCAATGTTAGATGTGGTTAAAAAACATTAAAATATAGTCAGGTCATAGTATGATGTTGCATTGGACTATGTTGGTAGTGAAGAATTAAATTGTTTACGAGTTTATTTTTATCAAATGAATTGTGGAAACCTCATATCTTTAATTAAATTGTTATCAAATGTATGATTATGTGTGTATCTTATTTCAAGTTATATTGGAAATAATTAATTTTTTTATTTGAGCGTGTAGGAAATTTTCATAGCTAATATAAATTGGAGTTCCCTAAGAGAATCCTAGTCATTTTCAATTCCTAGTGAAGCCTTGACCTTAGTTAATGATAGGGACTAAGGTCTCTGATTTTAGTAATTGTTGTAATGTGATGTATTTTGTGTTTTAAATATAGTTTTATTTTATTTTGATATTTGAGTAATTTAGCATTTGCGTCCAGCGGCATCCTTATGGAAAGATAGATTTCACACTGAGTAGGTTTTTGAATGACTTTCAAGTGTTTGTTTCATCTATTTATAAGTGTACATAGACCCATACTGAAACACTTAGGAGATGGAGGTAAAACAAGGTAGACTGAAAGAGAAAATAAATTTATTAGGCGATAGAGTTTCTCAATTTGGGGACTCATTTTTTTCATTTTCTTACTATCATTAAGGACCTAATGGATTTTTTCTATGACTTCTCGATCTTTTTGACTGACTATCGCAATAGGCATAAGTCAAGGATGGAACAAAAAAGGCAAAAAGAAAAAAGAAATCAAACTAAATATGGAAGGTGAAAAGAAGCAACGAGGGTACTGCTTGAGAGAGCTATAAACAAAGACAAAAATTGGTCATGAAAGAGTCAAATGCTCTTATGAGCCTCCATAATATGAAGTCTAAATATTTTTTCGTGGTTTGTTATTTTGGTAGTTTTGCGGTTGTGTCGGCGGAGTAACTTGTTTGTTATTGAACTTCTTTATTCTAGTATTCTAACTTTGGTTGTGGGACCCTCTTCCCACCTTATCCAATCAAAAACAAATTTTATCTACACTTTTTATATTACAAATCAATGTCAGATTTCGTTAATAAACATTAAAATATAATCAAGTTATAGTACGATGTTGTATTGGACTATGTTGGTAGTGAAGAATTATTCTTTTATCAAATGTATGATTATGTGTGCATTTTATTTCAACCTATATTGGAAATTTATTTATTTTCTTTGAGTGTGTAGGAAATTTTCATAGCTAATAGAAATTGGAGTTTCCTAAGAAAATCCTATTCATTTTAAATTCTTAGTGAAGCCTTGACCTTAGTTAATGATAGGGACTAAGGTCTTTGATTTTAGCAATTGTTGTAATGTGATGTATTTTTTTTTTTAAATATATTTTTATTTTGTTTTTATATATGAGTAAGTTAGTATCTGCGCCCAGTGGCATCCTTATAGAAAAAATAGGTGTTATGTTGAGCATTTTTTTGAATGATTTTAAAGTGTCGGTTTCATCTATTTTTGAGTGTATTTAGGCCCATAAAGAAACACTTATGAGTTGGATACCTTTTTGGGAATTAGTCCGTGGGATTTTGCCATCATTTGATCTTGTCCAAGTCTCTTAGAAAAAAGGTGTCGAAAGTCTAACTTGCGGGTGACAGTAAGTAAATTACCACTTTCAAATCCACTCCAACAATTTTGTGAATGGTGCTTCCGCATGCCTCACACATATGAGTGGATCCAAAGGATCCTATTGGGGAAGAGTATACAATATTATTCCTCTCATCCCAATGCTCTCACACGTAGGAGCATTTGTGATATCCACATACCCTTAGGTTTTGGTGAGAAGGGGTTAGAGGAGGTGAATGAGATCAATGTGGTACCTCCTGACCAGGGGAGGGGAGGCCATATGACACATATTGTATATACCATTCTAAGAGTCTTTGTATGGCTTATTATTTTATTTTTTGCATCTTTCTTTTTGGGATTTTTTGGGAGGCCTTGTGGAAGGACTCAAAAGAGTCTTTGAGAAATTTCTATCAAACCCTCCTCATCTATTAAGGAAATATTTTGATATGATTCAATCTTTAGAATGCTATATTCCATTTTGTTGTAAATATGTTAGTGGAGGCTTTTGATTTGATTTTTAAATTTCATCTTTCTATGTCTTTTCTTATGTATATGACACGTGTGTGAGGGTTTAGGCTCTCCCAAGTTGATCAGAGAAACTCATGTGTAGGGTGAGGGATATGTGGAACCTCCAAGGGAACGATTTTTTCTCGTTGAGAAGGAGATTTCTTGGGTATGAGTATCCTTGATTCTTTTGGAAAATCTGTGGAAAAATGGTTCGATATAATTTAGAAGGGATGTGAATTATATGGTGTTGGACTCCCTTAATGGATTTTACATCTGCGTGGAGTATTTATATTGGGAAATCAAGTTTCTCATGGGCCTCTTAGCTTGGGGGTTGGTTGTGAGAAAGCCCAAATGTTGGAAGGTGAGCTCTCCATTGGCTTGTTTAAAAATTGTGTTTTGTAAGATTTTTTGTGGAATCAAATGGGGTGCTACCTTGACATTGGAATGAAAATATTCATTCTCACGTTTGGGTTAGAATTTTTATTACATTTTTTAAATGGGTTGGAGTAAGTTGTTAAAAATTTTATCAAATGGGTCCCTTGCAATGTTGTGTATATCAAGTTGATAAATGATGATGTTGTTGTGTTTAGAAGCGATTATATTTTACTTTTCTAAAAAATATACATATTGTTTAAGGGCTGAGTTTGTTTAAGAAATAACTTAGCGCTTGTGATAATTTGCATTTCATACATTTAAAAGTTATTGATACTTAATGAACAAATTAAAGTTATTAGTAATAGTGGATTAAATTAGCTTTAAGAGTGTGAAATTTTCATGCACTTTTCTTAATATTTTTAGTTAATAAAGTGAAGGGGATGTTTATCACGCAAATATTGTTCTCTTTGTTATCCTACAAAATAAAAAAACTTGCTCTACTTAAACTTTGGTTTAAAATTAAAAATAGTTATTTGTAATTAGATGTGTATGTTCACCTATTTAAAAATATATATTTTATACAAAGTATATTTACCTTTGTAAACACACACACACAGCAAACTTGAGTTTGGGTTTCCAGTGTTACCATATCGGTTAAGGCCCATTAAGCGGGTTTAGCATGATAATTAATTCTTTTAAGAGAATTTAATTTAATATAACTTTAGGAAATGAAAAACCTTAGGTGGAGTTGGTGTGCTAGGTTTTAGGATTTAACATGTCTTGTAATCGTTTAAATGTGATGTGGCCTCTCAAATTAATTAGTCAAGTGAAATAATTTAATTTATCTAATTGATAGTGAATGGTAATTAATTAAATTAAATCTGAAATCAAAGTGTAGTATACTTTTATTTCAAAAATT